>NC_051176.1:303014997-303214996 GCF_013339695.2 Rhipicephalus sanguineus | reverse complement strand
CGATCCTGTATATTATGTACAGTGCTCATGGACATCAAATCTTTTAGTATAACGACTGGTATGCGCAACTGCTCCAGATAACCACATCATGCCGCTACGAATCTGGCCACTAGAGGTAATGCTTGCTCTGAGGCAAGTGTTCAAGTCGAAATTACGCCGATGTGACACCAACTGAAGACGGTGCAAACGAGAGTACTATCGGCGTCAAAGCATTAGCGCTGGTATAGTGCGCGCCGTCGAGTCATGCGCCATCCCAATATATAGTGAGATATTTTCGCTTGTGCTCTGATATATTAAAGGAAAAAAATAAAAATAAAATGAAACGACCAAAAGCGCTGTGGATGACCACGCCGCCCGCCATTATCACCGTGTCACCTTTTCAGAACTAGAACAGAAGCGGAAACATCGCACTACAGGGGGTTCGCGCAGCGCTACCAATGCTGATATGCGCACCTGTCAGTAGTGATGGCTGGAAGGCGCGCATAATACTATCGCTATAGGGCTGGCCGCTGTTCGCGTTTCATTTGACGCCGATAGTACGTCCATTGCTCGCGTTTAAATCCGTGAGTATCGCGCTCAATATGAGCTACACCGCGGAAGCGCGTGGTCACTAGTGGCGCCGATCGTGACATGTTTGCGAGTTATCAGGGGAGGATTTGGCTGTCCCTGCGAGTGCGCATCGCCTCGACTTGCTTTCACGCTTGCCTGCCCTGCGGCGATATCAGCTTCGCAAATGATAACTTCGAGGGTGTAAGTGAGGGCGACGCGCGCTCGCAGGGGCAGCCAAGCTCCCTCCCAATAACTCGAAAATATCCATGATCGGCGCCAGTGTACAACCGTGCAGTGCGCTCGGCTGCGCGTGGTGCAGCTCATGCTGTGCGCGAGGGTGCCTGTCCGGTGGTGTAAGAGCAGTTTGAATTTAGCGCTGGTCTTTTACCTTGTCCCTTGTGTTTGTGTTCGCACAAAGAATTTGTTATCGTGGATTACTTAATAGTTAGCCTACTTCCAGCTTTGAATAATTTTTTTTTGTAAATTTGACGAAAAATAATTTGATAATAATAATAATAATAATATCCGGAGTTTAACGTCCCAAAACCACGATATGATAGTAAAGGACGCCGTAGAGGAGGGCTTTGGAAATCTCGACAACCTGGGGTTCTTTAACGTGCACCTAAATCTAAGTACATGGGCCTCAAACATTTTCGCCTCCATCGAAAAGAAAAATAATTCTGCGCCGTGAATCTATTACAGGTGTGGGTTAGAGCCTAACGCCTTAGTTGTAGGTGGTTAAAACCGATTAACTGTCAATTCCACAATCCATACACAGGGAATTAGTTTGTTATAAATATGAGGAAGCAATATTTTTTTAGAGATAATGGGCGTAGCTTGTGTTCTTTCGGGTACATTATTAAAATGTCTGCAATAAGTACAAATCTTAAAACTAAAATTTAAAGAGTAGACTTCAGGCCGAGCACAGATTTGAAAACACCAATAAATGAAAAACGGCCCTCAGAAGACTGCATTTATCACCGAGGCCTGGAAGAGTCAACAGCAGTAGCGACGCGTTGCTTGTTCCGTTTTAAAAGGCGCAAGATTGGGTTGGAAGCCCAGAGGACATTGCTTTGCGCCTCCCAAAGAATTTTGCTGTGTTTTCTTATGCTGTCGCAGCGACAATTCGTCGGCGGAGACCGAGATCATTTTCCCTCGTATTTCGTTCTTCGTGTAACTTCGTTAAGCTGTGGCTGGCCTGTATGTTTTGCTCGCTTCTCCAATGTATCCTCTTTTCAGCGTGGACCCCTGATGGACATATGCGCTGACGTATATTAGGTTCATCTCGGCGACTTCTTCGTGGTCAAAGCCAGTGACTTTCCCGCTAAAAGCGTTGCCGCATCGACTGGTCAGTGATCGCATTGCTCAAAACTCAATCAGAATCCTTGACGAAGAGGCGCCCTCGGTTACTTTGTGCTCGTTTTCATTCTTTATAGACAGAGTTGACACTGAGCTGCGAAGCCGTGGAACATTAAATAGAACATAGGTGACAGGAAAAAGCTAAATGATACTGGACGGGTAAAGTGCTCATGATAGCCAAGGGCGAAATAGGGTCCCCCAACTGTAAATTAGGACCACTGATATTTTCGCACGTTCAACTAGGTCCCACAGTCGCGGCAGTTAAGCCAGGTGACGCAGCATATTCATAGTATGTTCTAATGATATCAATAGCGGTTAACTCAAATTTGTGACTCTTTGCGGACTACCGCACATTTTTAGAGCGTTTCTGATAATGAGTGATATTTTTGAGGGTAATTCGAGGCGAGCCTAATATGCTTGACCTAGGTGCCTGGCCTCGGCCTTCGTGTGCCCGGCTGTACTACGTTGCCCAATTGGATCTCACGTCGAAGCAAGCGCATGGTTCAGATCTTCTCCGCCAGGTGCCGCAGCGATCCGAGCTTCTCTCAAGAAAACCATCTGCTGCTTGAATGCATCAATTCATTCAATTAATTTTCGTTAACTATCCTGAAAGTTAATTGGCCCTTATTATAAATACTCGTAGGCTTCAATATCATATGCATCCAATATAACCCTTAACGTGAACAAAACCCTCGATTTCTTACCAGTTCTAAATGCGAAGCATTTCTTAGCAAACCTAAGGCATTTTGAGCGTTTCTATCTGCATCTATCTACCTAGCCGCCTACGTCTGGGCGTTCTCGCGATCGCCTCGTGAACTTGGTGTAGACCAAAATTGGTTTGGGAGGGTAAGAGGGTTTGACGAATGTGACTGTTTGGCCATGGCATGAATAACGTGAAAATCCTGTCGCGTATATGTTGTCAAACCCTTTCCTCCAGACACGTGTGGCACATACCCGTATACCAATGGGCCGCGGCATACGGGTATGCACCACAGGTGATTGACATTTTATATCCAGACAGGAACGGCGAGGACAGACATTGGTAATTTAAATGCGAGAGCGTGAAGGAAAACTGACACCAGCAGCGTTGACCCGACGATTGCCAATAATAAAAATTAGGATCCCAGCAGGAATCGATCCCATGCACTCTCTGTGGCAGTCAAGTATTCTACCACAGCCACGTAAGGTCTAGAAACTGCTTTGGAAAAACACCCTATGCAGGCGTAATGTCGGTGCCACGTCAATTGTCATGCCACGTCGATGCCACGTCAAGACTTTATAACAGAGGAGTAAACACTACATACATACTCTATACGATACAGGCGTCATATCAGGTTAACGTCTGTGGTTACAGCGTTGGCTCCGCTTCTATAGCAGTTTAATAAACTTTGCACTTGTATTCCTATGATTAAACAAGCTATATTCAAGAGTTGCTCGACCCTGGAGAAATACGCTAACGAAAGTTACGTGTGATATTCACATCGTCGCACCGTAAAGTGCACTTCGTTTCGGTAATACTCATGTATGTGCTCTAACGTGAGTGCTGACGTTACGTCGGGCCATCAGTTAGACGCGAAGTCGTGCGTTCGATGGGCTCCGTCGACTACGGCCGCTCGAGCAGGTTTCGCCGGTTTGTTGGACTCTAGCCACAAGGTCAGGCCTTGACGAAAAGACACCGAGGATATCGTCATTTCCGTGGTGGGTCCTCGATTTTTCACGTGTTCTGGATCCTCGAAGTGTGCGACGCGCCGTATGGTGAGCTCAGCCTAACCCTACGGCCAGGCGCGTAGCCAAGGGGGGGGGGGGGGTTGGGGGGGTTCAACCCCCCCCCCGAAATATTTGTTTTGCTTGCGTATATATACACTCACACACACAAACGCACGCACGAACATACATAAAGTATGGTTGAACCCCCCCCCCCCCCCGAAAAAAATTTCTGGCTACGCCCCTGCCTACGGCCCAGCCCCTCATGAAAATGAGTCTTGAGTGTCTAGTGTCGACTAGGTGCGCTCCTAATGAGTCACTAGACAGACATTAGACATGCAGAGCCTAATGTCGTTTAACATTAAGTGTACATAGGAGAGTCAAATGACCATGTGCACTTTAATTTCTGGTGACTGAAGTGTTCAGACTTTCAGTTGCCGTTCCTAATGTCAAAACGCGCATCACAACAAAGAAGTTAAAAAGCCTTAATCGCCACCGTAAAATCAGTTTATCACAATAGACAAGTTCGTCTTTCAGAGACTACAAGCAATAAACAATTTGTGTTGCAATGTACACAAATATCGTGTTTCAGTAGAATGGGTAAATATTTTACATATATCGCCCATGCACCGGCGATCGAAGAATTGCTGACGACCCCAGCAAGGTTCATTATATTACCTGCCGCATATATAGAAGTAAGCATTTCCTTATTTTTAAAAGGCATGAGTCGATCACATATGCAAATATGAACAGATATGATCAAGTGACACTGCGAACACTCGCTCAGGGGCCCGTGTTGCCCATTTTTCCAGTAGAAGTTAACGGAGGAGAGTGGGGATTACCCACACGGCGTCGCGAAGGATTTTGGGGGGCGGAGAAGAATTGGAACTGTGGACAATGGGTGACGTACAGAAAAAAAAGTTCGTTGTTGTTGTGATAAAAATTAGGGACTGTTCTTATGCATGGTGCACTTACATATATGTCCAAAACAGAATGTTGTTGGTTGCAAAGATACGCGGACAAGCGTTTTTCCCAACCTCAAACTACTGTCTCTATCTCTCCTCGCTGTTGCAACGCTGGTCAGAAGCAGCCGACAAGCAAAGTTCGATTTGGCCCAACGTCGCGTACATCCTTCTCCCGCCCCGCCCCACGCGACTCTCCCGCTCTCCACGGCGTCAACTCCTCTCTCCCTTCACTCCTTCCTTGTCCCATTCACCTCCTCTGTGTGCAACGTTGGGTGTCGCTTATCACACCCTACCCATTTCCTCCTCCCATCATAATCCCTAACTCTTTCTATCCACAGGAGATGGCAGTAACTTGAAACAAAAAAGCGTTTCTTTTGAGTAAGGACTCAGAGATGACCATCGTCTGGGATGCGAGTTTGAAAACTGCCCATTTCTAACTTTCATTTCCCCAAAACAAAATGTATAGTTGTATAACAAAATCGAACAGCCATAACACATTCCCAACATGCACACACGGGTGTAAAAAAAGCCATAAATACACTTTTTTGTATGTACAGTGACAAATAAAAACAACATTGCTTTATTTTCTACGGAGCGCTGTTTGAAGAGAGGGTCAGCACGCACCAAGGAGATATTTATATTTGTTCTGATTTAAGCAGCGTCATTTCGCGTTTTTGCACTTGTGAAAACGTCGCACCTTTTACGTGCACCTCACAGTCAAAATAGCGCTTTCGTCTTCAAGTGAGCGCTCGTCACCCTCCAGCTTTCCCGACGACTCGCCGAGGGAGCTTCTGACGAATTTCACTAGCAAATGGCTGTATAAGCCTGAGACGGCCGCTCGAACAATGAAATGGCCGTCACATGAGGTACGGAAGGTTCACAAACCAAAACTAAATTCGAAACGCGCGCCGAACCGGACTATTTCGCGTAGCAGTACATGTGCAGTAGCTCCGCCCCCGTAGCCTTCCCTTCATTGCCAAGAAAAGTTGTCCTTGGGGGCGCTTTAGTTGTTTGACGGGTGCGCGCGGTTTGTGTGTGTGCCATGCTGTGTTCTACAATGCTTCGTTACCACGTTTATCGATTATGCACGTTGGTTACGTGATTCAATATCAAGTGTACCTTCCAAGACGATCTAGGTCCTAGTCTCGTGACTGACGGCGAGTGCGGACGTACAGCAGCCTTTTGACAAGACTGTCGCCGAGTGTACGGTACATTGTGGACTGTAAAGCTGAAGAGTGCGCAGTGGATGCCTGATTTTGGTAAGTTCTAGAATATTTCTGAATTACACAGCTAGGTTACTTCATTACATGACGTCTTTTACGCAGGAACCGAGTGTGATCGTCTGGGCGGTGTGTTCACTCTGCGGGGATGATGGCCAGAGGAAGGATGATAGACAGGTATGTTTTACGCTATGCTCAATACTTTCTGTGCACTTTATACGCTTGTATGAAGCATTCACCATGTGTGTTCACTACCTGCAACTGCAACGGGTGGATGAAGGTGCGTTGCTTTGCGCGATACTCCGCTTCTGTAACGCAAGCGTTTCGTGTAATGGCGCTCTTCTTCCTTGGCTGTTCGATTATTCCAAGAATGCCTGTCGCTCGGCCCGCCCGCTTCCCGCTTGCTGGAGTGCGAGGGTAGAGGGGGCATACAAAAGCGCCGCTGCCGCTTCTCTCCGGGAGCTGGATGACCTTGGGGACGCCTGCGCGATGTGTGTCGCAGGGAGGGGCACACTCGCGTTGTCCTTTTGGGCGCAGGGGACCGGAGTGGGGGAGGTGAGGAAGGAGGGGAGGACTGCAGTGCTTGAGAGCATGGCCAGCATGGCCCTTTCTCGTAGACGGGACGCGGCCGCGACCGAGGAGAGAAAGTGGCCCGTTCTTGGATTCCGCCGCTCAGAAGCGATCGTAAACCGAAGTAAGAATCATTTGCAAGATTTTTTGTAGCCCAGTTGTGATTCCGTAAGTAAACTTCTTAGCGTCGTCGAAAGTTATTGAAATCGACTACAGCTGTATACTGCACGAGATCATCGCCTGAAGCTACTTGTACGATGGCTTATCACTTCGGAAATAAAACTGCTTTAAACATAACGTTCATCGCCTAGCCTTCTCATGATGCAGGTACAAATGAAGTAACTCTTCAGGAAACTCAGTAATAATTGGCATGTAGTACGCGGGGAGGAAGATATCAAAACACGCTGCGGCTGCACATGCGCGCGCGGTGCTCTGCAGTGGCCTGTGTTTGTGGCTTTCTCCGCGACTACTGCACCGCGCTTGTTTTTGTTAGAAGTTAGTTGCACTATGGTTAGGATTTTAATCTGACTGTGCAAGGTCGTTGCTACGAGAAACGAACTTGCGTTGGGTGAACCCACTTGAAGATAATACAAGTCAGTGAATTACGTTATATTCTGGTACTAACACCATGTGTACATTAATTTGAAGTAGCACAAGATGTTTATAATTATCAATTCTAGACAAATATGCCAGTTAGTTGCGTTTGGCAAGGTGCCTTTTGTTGCAATATTTGTTTGAGAAAAATGATGTGAAATATTTTTCCCGTCATATTGTTTCCTGAAGCATACTGGTTTATATCAACAGAAGTTGTTGTAATGGTTAAGCAGCACTGTTCCAAGAGCTTTTTATCCACTGTGCTGAGGTGGCAACAGCACACCTCAATTATGTGCTTATCTAAAGTTCATGTTTCTTTTGTGAGCTTTTCTTAAGGGAGCATGAAACTGAAAAAGCGCTCTTATTTGCAGGTTGTGCGACTAAGACGTAGCATTCATTGTGAGAGTGCTACTTTAATTTTATGAAGTAATTATTAGGGGAAACAAATCTAAATTCTCATATGTAACTATGTGTGCAGAAGTTTAGAGAAGGCTGACAAAAGTGGTTAACGGTTTTTTTTATGGCTTGCAGCACTACAAATTCAAACCGATATTCCAGGCATTGATTGGCTTTAACACGACTAGAATTACTTTCCTAAACGGCTCAAATTCATCATATAATACAATATGTAAAGCTCGGCATTATGGAGTGTGCACATGGGCCACACATACTCTTATTTTATCAATTTATGCATTTTATATTGTGTAGCAGAGCTGATGTAATTTTCGTCATTTAAATGACCTATATGGTAATCTGCGTTCTCCAACCACATAGTGTTTACTAAGTACATAACTTTCTGAAAGTTCGGCTTGCAATGGCACCATTACAGTTGTCTGCCATGAGCCGTTGCTCAGGTTATACCTGCTCTTATAGCGCAATCTGAGTCCATCATTCAAGGCCCTTGCTGGTATGTAAACATAGACTTGCCTGAATACATTGTATGTTTTGTGTGTGAGCTGTAAGGTCTGTGTGGTGCGCCAACTCATGAATGTTTTCTGGTATCCTTTACATACGTACTCGGTGATCTCACCTGTTCGTGGAACTGAAGCAGACGACAGCTTGCAGAAGAAGATGGGAGCGTTCTACCTGTGAGCCTGGTCGAGTTTATATTTTATGGTAGGCATTTGTTTCAATCTTTACAAAAAGCTTGGACATGTTGCGCCTGCTCATGAACCTATTGCACCTTTTTTGAGGGAATTCTAAGATCAAAGAAACAAGACCCTAGACGTAACTCCATTAATGTATACTTGATGCTGGACTTGACCTTCTGTGTTGTTTTCCTGTTTTCTAACAGGATTTGCTGAAAGTTTCGATTGGAAATGCGATATAAGATGCAATTTTGACTAACTCTAACTTCACAAAAGTGTTTTTGTCAACTACCTGCACGGGGCCTTGGCAGTACATCTAAGTGTTCTAAGGTGCACGATGTGTTGGATAAAGTTTTCTTTGCAACTCTTATATATTTACTGCGATCTTTCGTGCAGGATACACATGCATGGATACACATACATGGATTCCCTACAAAGACCCTGCGCATCAAAAGCAATCTGTCATCAATGTTAAGTAGACAGATTAAACGAAACGAAGATATGACAGGTGTACACCATATTTTTCTTTCATTTAACCTCTGCATGTTTCCCAGTCAATAAATGTTTTTATCCATTTTCTTTTGTTGAGAAATGTCTTTGTACAGCACAAGCGTTGTAGAAGGTGCATACATGCACTTTTGTATGATGCTTGGCTGCATGTGTATCAACCAGCAAACACATTGTCAGGCACAACTAATATGTGATTCCGTACTATCATCCGGACATATCATAAATCTTATCATGCACTGTAATAGTTCTGTTTCAGGAATGTTATGAATGTCATTGGCCACGAAGCACAAGCTTGGCCGAGGGTCATCGCAAACAGGATGTTTCATACTCACAAGAAAGTCACTCATAAGGACACATTAGAATGACGGTGGCCAAGATGTTTTTGAATGACATTATGAGTACATTAAAACAATTCTGAAGAAATACATTAGAGAATCAAATTAGTGTTGATGTCAAAGGTCGTTTCATGCTCACTAGACTATCACATGTTAATACGCATCGGACTATCACATGTTAATCCGCATCAGACTATCACATGTTAATACGCATCAGAATAATTGGCCAATATGTTTTTGAATGGCATTTCAAATACATTACAAAATTCTAAAGGGACACATTAGAGCGTCAAATGACTGAAATGTCAGAAGTCATTAGACTTTCTTTTTGAACTCTTCTCACATTTTCATAAGCCTATCGGCGAGCAGCCACCGTCGGCGGCTACGCCCGGAGTTCACAACACTTTACAACACTTTACAACATCATTTGGCGAAAAATTGCAGGAGGAATGTTACATGCACGAAGTGCAATCGACGCCACGCAGAAACGATGTGCGACCCTCGGATGTTGAAACCGACTAATGGTTCTCAGGCATCACCGACACCGATGCAACTCGAAATGATTGGAGCCGACAATTCAAAACGGCGCGTATACCTTCAGACAGCTGTTGCTTGGGCAGCCAGCCAAGAGAGCAAATGCCTAGCTCGAGTTTTATTCGATGGAGGCAGCCAGCGCACTTTCGTTACTGAACGACTGGCTGAAAAATTACGTTGTCAAGTACTAGATCACGAGAGCCTTACGGTGGGATATTTTGGAGGACAACATGAAGAGAAGACTTTCCAGCGCGTACTTGTCACTCTAAGTTCACAGCGTAGTGGAAATTCGCTACAAGTGTTGTACGTCTTGTCTCGCGAGTGTACGGATGCCCTTTGTTCACTACTCTTGTGTTGCGGCGACGTTGAAGCGAACCCAGGGCCCCCTAAAAAGGCTGCTGGGCCAGTAGATGATTTTGAACACAGTACCGGTTTTGATGATGCGCGCCATAAGGAAGTCATGGCAATGCTTTCCAAGATTAGTACACGCTGTGATTCGTCTGCCGCAGTGCAGTCCAACTTGGCAAAGGCGATCGACGAGGTGAAAGCGAACCAGCAACTTGTGGCTAACAAATTATCCGAAATTGAAAAGCGGCTTGCAACAGTTGAAATGAGGGCTAATTCGGTTGCCGACATCGAGAGGGAATTGCAAGTCACGAACGAAGCGGTCGGCAGCATCGCTCAAACAAACGACGTCTTGGTGTCCCGTTTGAACGACCTCGAGGACAGAGCCCGAAAGTGCAACTTAGTGTTTTTTGGTATGCCCGATAAAAATGACCTGGCAAGCTACCGAAGAGGCAGTCACTAACTTACTCTCTAGTAACCTAGGCGCGGAGTTTGACCCGAATACAGTAGAAAAGGCCCATCGCTTAGGTGGTCCATACATACGCGAGAAATGTCGCCCTGTGATAGTAAAATTTGCAAGCCTTAAGGCAAAAGAACTTGTGCTAGCACGTCGATCTACGTTGAGAAGCCATAACGTCTCAGTATCGGAGGATTACTGTCAGGCCACACGAACAGCACGCAAGATGCTGCACAACTTTGCTAAATCGTTGCCTGGCAAACCCGCTTTTCAGCTTAGTTACGACAAGCTCTTTGTTAACCACAAAAACTATTCTTACGATGCTAGCGCGGGCGTTGTTCGCGAAACCACTGCTCATTCTCGCACTAATGGTAGCGAATTCCGCATCGAAAATAGGACGCACTCCACTTCCGATCACAATCGTGACTTTCACGACCGCTCATCGTCTGATACCGTACGTTTGTCACGCGCGCAGACTTTTAATGCCACGTCCTAACAATCGGCAAGGGGAAGGTAGTGGGAAAATGTCGCGTCCTATTTCGGTGCTCTACACGAACATTCGTAGCATAATAGGAAAGCGGGATGCTTTTGACGCTATTATCGATTCCTGTGAAGCTGACGTGATTGCTGTAACCGAGACGTGGTTGAATGCTCATGTTTGCGATAACGAAATTTTTACTATTTCGAAGTCGTTGAACATTTATCGGCGCGATAGGGACGGAAGGCAAGGTGGCGGCACTTTGCTTGCCATTTCAAAGCATTTCAAGTCTTTTCTTATAAACGTGACGTCTACATTGGAAGCAATATGGTGCGGGGTGGTGGTAGATAACAAGACGCTTGTCTTTGGTGTTTGTTACCGCCCCCCAGATACGGACATTAGCTTTGTCGAGGAGTTTCACGACAGCATCAATACAATTATAATGCGGTACCCATCAGCCTCAATAACTATTCTAGGCGACTTCAACTACCCTACCATAATGTGGACGTCATCGTTACCACAAGTCGTACCATTTTCTTCCAACGGCCAATGCTTTCTTGATGCCTGCAACCTCTTTAACTTTACGCAGATGGTCAACAGCCCAACTCGCGTTACCAGTTCTTCATCGCACATTCTTGACTTGATCCTTACCACAATGCCCGAGAGTATTCATTCATTAAATACACTTCCTGGTCTCAGCGATCACTGTTTACTTCATTTTTACATAGATAACAGCATGCCAAATGCTACTAAGAAACGCAAGGAAATCTACAACTACAATGCAGCAAATTTTGTTGCAATCAACCGCGAGCTCTTCCTCTTTTATGACGCTTACCTGCATGACTTTGACAACAGAACTGTGCAAGAAAACTGGGATCTGTTTGTTAATAAAATCTACGAACTTACTCGAACCTTTGTTCCTAAAAAGTTCATACCTGTAAGCTCTCGCTCACCCTGGTATAATACATATTTAAATCGACTTTCTAACAAAAAGAAACGGTTGTTTCGTGCAGCGAAACTCCAAGGTACGGTTGAACGCTGGCGTTCCTACGAAAGTGCCGCGCAAGCTTATTCATCAGCAGTTTCAGATGCTAAAACTAACTTTCTATCTTATACTTTGCCATCAATGCTTGTAAACAACCCGAGAAAGTTTTGGAAAACTGTAACAGATACTAACGACAGTGAAATCGTGCTTGTTGACTCAGACGGCCTTCCCGTGTCTTCCGGGAAGTGTGCAACACATTTGAATGAAAATTTTGTCTGCAACTTTTCTGCATCGTCTACTTCTGTCACTGTCTCTTTGTCAATGCGCAGTTATCCATCAATGTCTGCTATTGTCACTGAACCTCATGGCATTGTAAAGTTAATTGAATCACTCCGATTGTCCTCTGCTTCTGGTGTTGATAATATAAACGCAAGATTTCTTAAAGAAACTAAACATACCTCATCTCTTTTTTTGTGCAAAATATTTCAACAGTCTTTGGATGAAGGTGTGGTGCCACGCGCTTGGAAAGAGGCGAAGGTGGTTCCACTACATAAGTCAGGAAACAAGCATTCTGTCACGAATTACCGACCTATTTCACTCACTTGTATACCATGTAAACTTTTGGAGCATATCATCTTCTCTAACTTGGTCACCTTTCTCGAATCAAACTCGTTCTTTAACATGTCGCAGCATGGATTTCGAAAATCATTCTCATGCGAAACTCAGTTGCTCTGTTTTACCCATTCCTTACATGCCATTCTAGATCGGGGTTCACGGGTTGATTGCATTTTTTTAGATTTTTCGAAGGCATTTGACAAGATTAATCATCACCTACTACTCTACAAGCTTAGGACCCTTAATATTGACGACGGCATTCTTACTTGGATCGAGTTTTTTCTAACTAATCGCTCACAGTACGTTATTGCCAATAATTACTGTTCACCCTCTTCTCCGGTTACTTCTGGTGTGCCCCAGGGCTCTGTGTTGGGCCCTTTACTTTTCCTTATTTATATTAATGACTTACCCGATGTTGTAACCTCTTCGATTCACCTTTTTGCAGACGACTGCGTTGTATACCGTGAAATTTCAAGTAACTTCGACACTAGTTCTTTGCAAACTGACATTACTAATATTGCTAGCTGGTGCACAACTTGGCGCATGGACCTCAACACTAACAAATGTAAAGTTTTGCGCATTTCACGTACTACCCAACCTCCTACTAACTACACCTTAAATAACGTTACTCTAGATACTGTTACTTCGTACAAATACTTGGGGATTCACATATCATCTGACTTGAGCTGGAATCATCACATAAACTACGTTATTAACAATAGTAACCGTACGTTAGGATACCTGCGACGCAACTTTAGTCGCGCCCCTCAAGCCGTGAAACTAACAATGTATAAAACATTAGTCCGTCCAAAACTTGAATACGCATGCTCCATCTGGGACCCTTTTCAACTGAACTTAACTCATTCGCTTGAGATGGTACAGAATAACGCAGCACGCTTCATTTTATCTAATTACCATCGCACTAGCAGTGTCACGTCAATGAAACGCACCCTTTCCTTGCAGTCACTTGAATCACGTCGCAAAGCATCTCGTCTCATACTTTTTCATAAGATTTTCAATCATCCATTTTTGAAACCTCAGTTCGTTACGACCCCATCTTATCGCTCAGCTCGTTTAGATCATCAACATAAGGTACACGTCATTAGCTGCCGCACTAACACTTTTTATCATTCCTTTGTCCCACGCACGTCCTCGGACTGGAACCACCTTCCCTTCGACATCGTTTCCATTTCAAATCATGCTTTGTTTTCTTCCACCGTACAGAATTACTTACTTGATGACGCGTGAAGTTCGTATTATATATATATATATTTTTTATTTCAACTTTTTGTTCCATATTTCTTATTGTACCTGCATTTGTATTAAGTTGTATTAGCCTTACATTGTATCTTCATATGTATTGTAATTGTTATTATTTTGATGTTATTTTGTTTGATTTGTTTATAATCTGTTATTTCATGTACCCCACTCCCCTCTGTAAAGCTTTTGCGATTGAGGGTAAAATAAATGAAATGAAATGAAATGAAATCGAAGCCCTCGTCACGACTAATATCTGTCATCAGTCCATTCCACGACAGAATAAAGATGTCATCGACAGACTTGAACGACAAGGATATTACTTCTCAGACATCGATCAAGCGGACAGCCCAAACGTTGTCGACGTCTTAATCGGCAGTGACTATTATTGGTCATTTGTTACGGGAACAACACAAAATTTGGACAATGGACTCAAAGCTGTCGAGACTACTTTAGGCTGGACTCTCCATGGGCCAGTAGCCTCTTGCGCCACAGTCACGCATTGTAATGAGGCAATAGTTCTAAAAGCAGTGACAGATTGTAAAATTACAACGGAAAACTACTGGGACTTAGAAATAATGGGAATAAAATCTCAGGAACACACGAAGACACAAGACGAAAACCCAGTTCTAGATTTCTTCAACAGCACAATCAAGATGGAGAATCGTCGCTACGTCGTATCGCTTCCATGGAAACCAACAATTCTTCACAACAACAATCTAGCAAACGCAGAGACTCGTTTACATCAGCTTCTCCGGAAGCTTCGCAGATGTCCTCAGCTGCTACAAGAGTATGATGTTGCCATACGCAAATACACCAACGACGGTGTAGCAGAGAAGGTCACAGAAGATAAAACAGAGGGTACGGTATATTACATGCCGCACCATGCAGTGATACGCGAGGACCGCACAACGAGAGTACGGGTAGTATTTGATGCTTCATCCCATGAAAAGGGAGAACTCTCGCTTAACGAAAGCCTACATTCTGGACCGAACCTAAATGCCGATCTTATAGGTCTGCTTCTCCGCTTCAGGAAACATCGCATTGCTTTAGTGGCAGACATTGAAAAGGCCTTCCTACAAATCAGTGTCAACAGCACTGACCGCGACGCATTGCGGTACTTGTGGTTGGAGAAGGCGCCCAGTCCCGGTCAACCATTGCCTAACCTTGCCACATTTCGCATGGCAAGAGTACCTTTCGGCACGACATGCAGTCCGTTTCTTTTAGCGGCAACCATACGTCATCATCTTGATCAGATGTCGTTTAATTACCCCGAAACTACAAAACTGCTACGGAATTCAATATATGTTGACGACATTTTAATAGGAGCGGAATACGTCGAAGACGCATTAAGATTGCGTGCGGAAGCTACTGAGATATTTTCAAGTGCATCGATGAAACTGCACAAGTGGGCTTCAAACGACCCACGCGCACTTAGCACGCAACCAACACAGCCACCGGAGCTGCCTCTAGGACAATTAACTGGAGTGCTGAAAGTCCTGGGGTTGGTTTGGCATCCAGACACCGACGTACTGTCGTTCAGCCCAGGAAACGCTTTGGAATTCGTTCAACAAAGGACCGATACCAAACGGTTCATGCTACAGGCCACCTCCCGCTTATACGACCCTCTTGGCATGTTGACTCCTTTCACAATAAGGATGAAGATTTGTTTCCAAAAACTTTGGCGGAAAGGCGTTGACTGGGAAGAACAGCTGCCTTTCGACACTCTACACGAATGGAAGAGTTGGTGCAATGAACTTCCCGAGCTTTGTAACATAGAAATACCTAGGTTCTACCGACAGGGAGCGCATGAACCTGACGACAAATACGCACTCCATTTTTTCGCTGACGCCAGTAAGTCAGCCTACGGTGCCGTTTGCTACATTTCAACGACAGGACAAACGAACAGCAAAAGTTCAACTATTGTTTTGTGCAAGTCCAGGGTAGCACCAATGAAGGAGACAAGCCTTGCCAGACTAGAACTGCTAGCCTGTCTAGTCTCAGCGCGGATGTACGACTACGTACGTCGAGAGCTGGACGAGGACATCACTTCAGTACACTTTTGGACTGACTCCATGATCGCACTGTACTGGATTACCGGGGATCCTCACAAGTGGAAAGATTTCGTTCGACATAGGGTAACGGAAATTCAAAGTAAAACGGACATAACAACGTGGCGACACTGCCCCGGAAAGCAAAACCCTGCTGATTTTTTAACGAGAGGAGTATCCGCCCATGAGCTACTAACAAACTCTGTCTGGTGGACGGGACCCAACTGGCTTATTTCTAAAGAAAATGGATGGCCACCACACCGCATTCTGAACTCCACAGATCTTCCACTGAGCGTCACGGAAGAACGTACTCCTCGAACAACATCGTTGGAAATTTCCGTTTCAAACGAATCACCAATTCTGGATATTCATACCTACAGCTCCCTCTCGAGATTACACCGAGTTACAGCTTGGGTACTAAGATTCGTATCGAAGATGAAGCGGAAAGATTTATCACAGGGGGCCCTGACTGCCGAAGAAATACAAGCCGCCGAATTGTATTGGATAAAAAAGGTCCAAAGTTGAGCCTTCTCTCAGGAAATTGATCACATTTCTAAAGGAGCTCAGCATATACGTGATTCTATACTCCGGGATGTAACATGCTTCCTCGACAATGGAGTTCTTCGCGTCGCAGGACGTCTACAATTCAGCAAAAAATCTTACGAGGAGAAGCGTCCAATCGTCTTACCCAAGGATCACTACTACTGCGAGCTTATCGTACTGCAGCATCATCGTCAACTGCTTCATGCAGGAGTTCGGGATACACTCGTTCAAATAAGGGAAAGATTCTGGATAATAAGAGGACGGCAACTAATCAAGAAAATCATTAGAGGGTGCATAGTATGCCAACGCTTCAATGCCAGACATATGACCGAAGTAGCTGCTCCGTTACCACCGGAAAGAGTGACCGCTTCAGAACCATTTCAAGTAACAGGACTAGATTTCGCCGGTCCCTTATATGTTAAACATTCTGATGGCTACGCCAAAATGTATATTTGCCTATTCACGTGTGCCGTGATTAGAGCAGTTCATCTCGAACTAGTCGAAGATATGACTGCCACAAGCTTTCTTAATGCTTTCCGACGCTTCGTCTCGCGACGGGGACTTCCGTCGGTCATATATTCAGATAACGCCTTAGCGTTCAAGAAGAGCAAGAGAGCTCTCAAAACTGTGGACATCATTGAGAAACGAAGAAGTTTGTAGTTACATCGCGAACAATCGTATAAAATGGAAATTTATTGCCGATCATGCACCATGGTGGGGCGGTTTTTACGAGAGACTTATCAGGTCTGTCAAGCTGGCGTTGAAGAAGTCCATCGGAAAAGCTTCTTTTACGGAGAAACAGCTACACACTGCCATAACTGAAGTGGAAGCTGTCATCAACTCCCGACCAATAACATATGTTTATAACGACTGTCGAGATCCGGAACCCCTCTCTCCGGCCCACTTTCTCATTGGAAGGCGAATATCTGCACTTCCTGACCTAAATCTTGCCGAGATTACAATCGATAGTAACCACCTTGGAGCTATCTGGGAACAACGAGAGAAAATTCAAAGATCTTTCTGGGAGCGTTGGTCGAAAGAGTACCTCTCGGATTTGAGAACAATACCAACTCCCAAGTCCACGACTTCGTCTGACCGAATTAAGAAAGGCGACCTCATTCTTCTGCAAGACTCCAACAAGCGCCGGCAACTATCGAACATCGTGCAAATAGAGGATCTTCATAAAGGAAAAGATGGCAAGATAAGATCCTGCACATTGAGACTACCGGGTGGGAATACCGTTAAACGGCCAATTCAACACCTTTACCCATTGGAATCAAACCCTCTGTGAACTTCTGTGCGCGGGGCAGTTTTGTTGGAAAAATATCGAAGAAGAGAAAGAGGAACGTTGACTCGAAGCACGCGCTAAAGCAGCAACCCACGGAGTCGGGCTGCGGTTTATCATAAATAAACCCTTGTTTTACGAATTGGAGGCTCGATTTTCTTCAACGTTAGCCAGGGTGGAGACCGTGGAAGGTACGGATATCGATACGGAAGAATTTAATGTGCCGGCACAATGGTACGTTAGCAAAAAAAAAAGGGGAAAGCGGCCCCTCTAGAGAACAACGAGGCACGCCAAATGGAACGCCAAGCGGAACGCGAGGCGGAACGCCACATGGAACGGCTGCGCGCCGCTGACAAACGCGAAGGGAGAAAGATAGCTGCGAAGTCGGTTGAAAGGCAAACTGCCCGAATTCCGGACGGCACCGAAAAAATCATCATGAGACCTGGCGGTGGTCTCGTACGTCTGCTGAAATATGGAAGTGGGTACCTGGCTGACGCAATGCTCTGCGCGGCGGGCGTCAGCCTAGACGCCGCTGGAGAGGACGTCTTCTCGATGAACTCGAAACAGCATACCATTCTCGTCGCCACCATCAACGCAGAAAGGAAGAGAAAATACGCCGACTTGAAGCTCCTCATGTTCGAAGGGGAAAATATCGAAGTGACTACGTATGTAGCTGTGCCGGAAAACTGCGGAAAAGGCGTCGCGCATGAAGTCCCTTTGACCTACTCCGACGCCGATATCTTGCAGCGGCTGCGAACCTACGGGAATCCTCCGGTCCTGGGAGTAAGAAGACTCGGAAAAACATCGAGAACAGATTTGATATTGTTTGAAGACAAAGATGTGCCGCGGTGGGTGCGACTTACACCCATGGCGCAATGCTGCGCAATATAACACAAGAAATACGAAGTTTGCATCGCCTGCGGACGGCTCGGACACCGCGATGACGTCTGCCCGGACTCCGCGAAAGTGAGATGTCGTGGCTATGGCATGGAGCAACCGCCACAAGGCCATTCATGTGAGCTCAAGTTTTAACAGTGCGGAAAAGGACACTCGCTCGGTGACAGAAAATGCAGAGAACTTTACCAGGTTCCCTACGAGGTGAAGAAGAAGCAGTGGGAACGCAAGATCAACATGCGACAACAGCAGCAACTTCAGAAACAGCAGCCAGCTGGGGAGAACGCTGACGGGCCTCCCCGGGGTCGTTCTAAGGAGAGGCGCGACCACGAAGACTTTTGCGCCACAACGGACTCCTTCCCGAAGCCGGAGGAGACCACGGAGCAGCAGCATGGCCACTCGAGCTCCCGCACGTGGGGCCGCCCTGGATCCCGACCCAGGGAGAGATCGAGCTCCAGAGACCCGGCGCAACCGTGGCCAAGGAAGCGGAGCCAAAGCAAGGACCAAAACAGTGTAAGCCTTGGTAGTTGGGTTTCCCGGGCAAATGATAAGCAGCAGGGGCGTAGCCAGAAATTTTTTTCGGGGGGGGGGGGGGGGTTCAACCATACTTTATGTATGTTCGTTTGTGCGTTTGTATGTGTGCGTGTATATATACGCAAGCCAAACTGAAAAATTTCGGGGGGGGGGGGTTTGAACTCTCCCAACTCCCCCCCTTGGCTACGCCCCTGATAAGCAGGCCGAGGAGATCGATAAATTACAGAAAGAGGTTTGGGGCGCTTAAAGAGGTCATCGAAATGCTCACTCGGGAGTTTCATAGACCAAAACTGCAGGCGCGCACGGGTTCCCCCTCCCCCCAAAATGTGCCACCCAAATTGGTATATAAACCCATCCCCCCGGCCCCTGCGGCTGCACATCTTGCGCAACCTGCAGCACCGGAGGAGGAAAGGATGATCGTAGAATCAGCTAGACTACCCCCAATGAAACGCAAAGGGGAAGACGTTGATCCATTGGTGGCACTATAGAAACGATTAGAAGCCAAATTCAATGCTAAATTCGATCTTTGCATGGCCCAAACTATGGAAGCAATACAACAGACTCGAAGTCAGGTTCACGGCCTTACTGGCAAAGCAGAAAAGCACAGGGTAGAATTAGTTGCCATCGGAGAATGGCAATTAAAAGCGGAGGAAAATTTTGACCAGCTCCAACATGGCCAGAGGCGCACCAAGTGAGTCTTTGATCTGGCACTGGAACTGTCGCGGCTTCCAACGCAAGCGAGCGTTAGTGCAACAATACTTGACGCTATTAGATGAGAAACCGCTAGCTATAGCCCTACACGAAGTGGAGTAGGCAGTAGTGATGCAGAACTATCGATGGTACTATCGATACTATCTATAGCTGAGTCACTATCGAACTATCGATAGTAAAAAAATACTATCGATAGCCTATCGATAGTCAAAAATTCGATGGTACTATCGATAGTATAAAATCAACAGCGCGAACTCATTGCAGAATAAACTTGGTTCCCCGCGTGCGTGGTACATGGTCGAGCCGGAGGAGCAGGCTGAAGAGCAAGAAAGTTGACATGCTTGTGTTCTTCACCACAGTGCTTTGCTGACACATGATCATAGAGTCAAACTGTTCAGCTCTAGCGGAAAGAAGGCGTTACATGTGGTGGAACTGCGCGGCTTCAAATTTATATTGCATTTTATGATGTCAAAAATTTTAAAATTATCAAGAACTGAGTTTGTTAATTATAAGCTGTAACTGGTTGTTTTTGGATGTGAATTTATTGATGGACATATTCCACCATTTTCACTGCGGAAATAACATTTCTTTCGCCAAACGTTGCTCATAAATGAAGCGAAGCTGATAGTAGGCTATCGCAAATATTTTGGCAATGTGGCCAGCCAGCAACAACATCATTATTCCCACCACTATCGATAGTATTGTCACATGGTTGTGACGGTGAAGAATGCTGCAGCAAGACTGGAAAATACGGAGCCCAGAAAATCAAAACTCAAAATACAAGCGATACACGCTGCGCACTGGTAGCGGCGAGAACAGTCGTCGGCCATCGAGTAATCTGATCATCGGTGGAACGCGTCGTCTTTTATAAATCAGTCATCGAACCTTCCAGCGTTATCGCTGGTGCTCGCGTAAGCTCTCGAATAAACTTGAGTTTTCGCGTCCGGCGCGTAATCTTAACAGAATATTCTCAAACAAATCGTGAAGCTTCTCAAACATTACGGCGCGGTCAAACGGTGCTAAGAGTCTTTGCGGATGAAACTCGAATATATGAAAACAAAGCAATAAACACGCGTGGCAGTAATAGCGCTAGTAATATTAACGATGGCACTCGATAGTTTCTCGATAGCAGTACTATCGATAGTTTATTTACACTATCGATAGTTTCATGAAAACTATCGACACTATCGATAGTCAATTTACCGATAGTTCTGCATCACTAGTAGGCAGACGAAACAGAAAAAAATGTGTTGCCCTTCGAGGCCGAAGCACAAGAACTACTTGAAGCATGCCCGATTACCGGCAATATGATTTTATTGCGCTCTTTCTTGATTAAAAAAATACAAAAACAGCAGAATACCACAGGAAGTCGGCAAGCAGCGAATGAGACCAGCGGCAAGACGCAATTTTCACGTTTAAGAATTGGCGTTCCGGTTATCATTCTTCTTTTTCGTTGTTTGATAAGTGCAATAATTAACATGGCACGGGGCAGGTACGACAATAACAGCGCCATCACCAAGTAATACCAAACAAAAAGTGCTGTAGATGTGACGGTCACAGACACGCGGAATGATGTGATGAACGTTTTGAAATCGGGCCTTCCATTATATTCTAGAGGCGGAACACATTCCTCATCAGTTCTGTTTGCACAGCGACCGTGTCGAGGAACGAAGCGCGAGAAATGTGGTATATGAGGAGAATCCGGGAAGTAGATATATACTCGGACACAAAATGGGTGCATTCATGAGCCTTGGTTATTTGATTGCTAAGTTTAACCCGCTTAACCACTCACGGCTTTTCGACGCGCTAATCTGCACGGCAGGCTTACTCGGTCTCCCGCTGTTCGCTGTGAGCATCGAGACCCGCAGTAAAATCAGTTGCCCTTGTTTTTTTCTTTCTGCTCTCCGTTCAACTTGAGGAACTGAAAATGTCGCGCTAATATCGAGACCGTTCACAACGTTGCAAAACGACCACAAACGAAAGAAAACAAGCGGCAACATTTGCAATCTCAAGCAGGCCCGAAATTTCAATAATCTCGACAGAGCTTCCGGCGGCCACCGCTCGGCAGCGCCACGGTACGTGAAAGCTGCGAATACGCACCCACTAAAGCATCCACCAACCGTGAGCGCCGTACGCGTCCTAGCGGCTGTAGCGAGTAAGAGGCGTCAACAAAATAAAATCAAGTCGATATTGATGTCCATTTTCGCAGATCATAACATTCAGCCTAAAGGGCGCATTGCGTCTATATAAATTTGCGTGGTTGCGTACAAGCAATAGCAGACGTGATCTCAGAAACGATAAGACCTGGCAGGTCTGGGGCGCCGCTGCCAGCCCTGCGACCGTATGCGTTGCCTCCAGGCAGGCGCCAATCAATACAAGATGGATAGACGTAATTGAGTCTGGATCTGCCTGAACAAGCCGGGGTTGCACGAAGGGCCTAATTACGCGCGTGCATTTCTTACGTGTACGCGCACATATAGGTATACATTGAACGCCGCCTGGCTTGCTGCGTTCTGGCACTGCTTACTGAGGACACCTTTATAGATCGCAGCGAGGTTGTTCCGGCGGTGCTTTACAAATAATGCGCGTGCGCCATAATCGTTGTCTATTTAAATTTAAGCAATCGTTTCGCTTTTGTGCTCTAATGTGTGGTCAGCTGACACACTATTAGAGGGCGTTTTCGCGTGCCGCAAATAGGCAAGTTCCCATCAAGACATTTCCATACTCACTCCGTATACGTTCTATGCTGCATATATGAACCCCCGGGAAGGCCACTTTCTCCGCATGTTTTGTACAACGCGGGAATCAATAACTACATACATGTTCTGCTAAGCCACCATAAGTGTCCGTTTGCCGTTTTCTACAGCCGAATAATCCTTTTTGGTATTACGCGCGTGATGTGTGACACCGTACCAAATATTTTCAACTGTGAATCATTCTACCCACGCTGACGTACCACTAGCGCCCTATTTTTCATGGCTGCTACAGATCGCTCAGAATGTATGCATATTTAGATAGCTAATTACTCAAGACCAGTTTTGCTGTTGCTTCAATTGTTATGGGCGTATATTCTACTCGTAAATGCTGTTTAAGACAACCTGCATGCTTCCCTGTTTCCATAAAGTTATCTTTTGTGCAGTTCAACTCTGAAGACTGCCTGAGGAAGTATAAGAAAATACGTATATAGTTTGCAAGCATTTTTCCACCGCTCCTTGGAGTGTTCGCGACGAGCTATGACAGCACGGTATAGCTGGGAGATAGGCGGCACAAAAGTGCACGTGTAGTCAGGTTTCGCGACTAGCCTATCACTTGTGACAGCGGCAGCTTTCCGTCTAGGAAGGCGAAGTTGCTGCAACGCGGCAGTGTGGCTTATGCTTGACGCGGGGCTTTGCAGGCTGTGACAAGAAGCTTGAACGCTGTTGCAGGCATGCTGCGACGCACACACATCAGTTTGACGCGGCAACGTAGTACGAGACATTATAAGGTTTTACCGTTTGATAACGTTCAGCGACTGCCCGCCGCGCCGAGAGGAGGTAAGTGGATGAACACATAGAAGTAGTATATAAGGAGCATAATAAAGCGCCTGTGCTGGCTTAGTGAGCCGTCGTCATGCCAATAAGCCCGGAACCAGTCGTAGTCATGCCACCTTCCTTATGCCGCATTTCATCACGCACTATGATGCCTGGCTTCAAGGTGAACTTACAGGGGAAAGGTCAACGCGCATTATACTTTTAGTTCTAAAAGTCCCTTCCTCAACAAGGCGAATAACCGAAGTGCCGAGGAGGCTTCGCCTATGGCGTTGTGCAGCAGAGCGCGGTTTCGATTCACGGCAGTGGCACTAGCTTTTCGATCCTCGAAAATCTTGAAAATTAAACACTAAGAACGTTCCTGCATTTAAAAAAATTAGCGCAGCTCGCACTAACAGCTCTGCTGCAATATCCGATAGCGTGCATGTGCCACAGAAATTGGGCAAACACTACTACGTTTCAGCTTCTCTTGTTAACCATCGTTACAGAATGCTTGGGCGGTCACTGCCGGTGCATGAACATGGTAATTTTCTATCTACAACACGCGACAAACCTCGACCATAACAGCTCTGCAGTAAAAAACAAAACAACAACCACCTGACTACTTTGAACGTGATGTTCAAAGCTGCCATAATATGAAATTCGCTGTACTGTAATAAATTCGGAGTTGTTCAGTACAACATATATTTTTGCAATAAATACTTTATTCATTCAATCATGCCATGTCAGTAACCTAAGGGCGCTATGACACTCGATTTTTTATCATAATCCGTGTTATGTGGATAAATCCTTGCGCGTTCACAAACAAGCAGGCAAAATTCTAGCCCATTTGGTCGAGCGCTTAATTCATAACTGAATATTTTTATAAATACGCGAGCTGCCTAAGAGCCGCGCAACACTGGCGTACTCGTGAACCGTGACGTAACAAGCTGCTTGCTGTGCGAGCTCTGCACTCCGTCGCACGATCTTGTTCCGTGGTCAGCTGCGCGTGCAATCCAGCTATTTCAGCTTTCTTCCGCTTGGCATTCAAATTGAACAGCCGGCAGCGGCTGAATCTTTGGTAGAAGGCGACGGCTGCTTTCCATGCAGCGCACGACGCATACGCACCGTGGCAAAATGTCGGTCGCCGGCGGTGGGTGGGGTTGATAGCCGGCGACTTCGAGGGCTTATTCTGCAACTGACATTTTCTTTTACAGTCAATTTTAACAGCGAAGCTGCTAAAGCTGGCAGTAAGACGTCCGTTAAAAGAGTGGTGACAGAAAATTTGCGAACCTCTGTTTTTTGCTCTTAATCAGTGGCTACTGACTCGTTAATAGCGGCAACGAAACTCATTTGCCCCAGCGCGAGACGAATGTTTAATTATATACTCGTATGTTACGGCCGAAGGCAGTTTCGATTTCGAAGAGCAGTCGGGGGCCCCCTGACGTAGTCGGTCTACTCATTAACAAATACTATACGTGCCGCGAGAGCCAGTGACGTCACTGGCCAGCTTCTGCCATGTTGTCAGTGCTGCTGTTTCGTCTGATGTGTTGAGGGCTGCGAGTGCTCGTTTCCTCGATCGTCTAACCGCGTTGCTTATTTAGTGCGGCGATGGACGAAGGAGGTGGGAGGAGTAAAAATAAGTCAGAAAAGCTCAATTCACTTCGCGAATTTTGTCGTCGTCGTCCAACTGAGGCGAAGTTTTCCGTGAGGCTTGGAGCAGCCACAGCATTAGCAATAAATTATAAGCGCACAAACAGACGAGGACAAAGAACACGTATGACACACAGGCGCTAACTTTCAACACTTTATTGAAGCCAGGGGAACATAATGTATCAGGGCACACGTGACCTCACATGACGCCGGCGCAGCAGGCCTAAAACACGACACGATCACTGACTTCGCAGGTAACGCAATTCTTCGAAATATAGAGCAATCAACGGCTTGGCCACACATGTATCTCCTAAACTATCTGTCTTTTCCGCCTCGATTATCTACCGAGCGAGTTTACTTTTGCTTCTTGTTACGATTGTGCAATTATTAAACATTGGTAAGCATTTGTTTTCCGCACAGTGATCTGCAAAACGCTCAGTACAGGAAACACCAGGATCATCACAACCGTCACACCTTCTGCGGTGAACATCCAAGAACCCTCCGCACCTCTCCCTAACATTTCGACAACGTTCCCTGAGGTGATCGTTTACGCACCACCCGCTTTGTCGTACATAGGTTTTGCCACATGAAATAGGCAAGCTGTACTCGACAGATTCCGCACAACTGATGAACTTCCCTTTATGTTTCTTCTTGCAACCTGGACTGTAAGAGGAACTGGGGTTTGTCATTCTGTAAAGTTTTTCCAGTTTCTCAGGAGCAGAACAAACTACTTTGACATTGGCCTTCTGGCCTGTCTTTTTTAAACGATGTGACACGCCATGAATATACGGGATGATAGCAAGCTTTTGCGAGCCATTAACACCCTGCAAAGCATCAGCCTGTTTTGACGAACTCTTTTGCAGCAAGCCTTCAGCGACACTCTCTAGTACCTGAGTGGGATAACCGGAATGAGATAGCCGGAGGATTTGTTCGTGAAAACAGATGCCCATTAGTTCCGGACACGATTTATGCAACGCATCAGAAAGGCATAATTTGACGATGCCCCTCTTAGCTAGTTTTGAATGGGCGGAAGGAAAAACTTTGCAGAAGGACGAACCCCACTTACTGTGAGTTACACTGAGGTCGCCACACCAACTCACATGCTTTGGGACTCTTACAAAAACCCGCAAGGTGCTAACTCCAGAACCCTTCCACCGCTGTGGGCCGCTGCCTTGCGCAGCCCCAGCCTCGGCGACCAACTTTGGGCTGTCCAGCAGGCCCGCGAAGCGCCGGTGAGGCAAGGCCTCGACGTCCCCACGTGGGAGACCTAAGGCACGGTCGACGAACGCTCTGCTGGACTATCAATAAAATTGTTACCAACCAACCAATACTATGAGTTCTCAGTGCCAATGCCTTACACAGAGTCAGCAAGTGGGTACGTCGGTGCAATGTCATGTTTGTAGGTCTCTTGTTAAACTCTGCATCATCTGGTGCCGCTACCAACATTGTCCATCTCGTACACGCCTCCGGTACCCTTCGGTAACCCGGCCAGAACTCGTGACGTGCGTTGTTCATAAAAGGTCCCCGCTCAATGACCTCATCGTTTTTTATTTCTGTTTGCCATTCGGTACATGCACAGACTTCAAAACTCAATTAAAACGCCTCTTAGCCTGTATTTGTGGCTGATATTGTACAGGTAGCACCTCTATTTTCCCATCAGTGTGATGTAACAGTCAAATTGTGTCCGAGTTTTTGTGTCACCACTCCTTTAACAAGACACCCCTGATGCACCATCGCTAAAAATAGCCAAACTGCTGCCGCACCGAGGAGCAGCTGCCACCGAACCGTCTTCCTAGTCTAGCCACTGTAGCCATAATAACCGCCACAGTTTCTTACACCGTGGCTCAGGCGGCTCAGGGACAGCGATTTCAACACATTCAGAGTGGCAAGCTTTGCGCTTATTACCGTCGGCGTCTCTTGGCGGCCGCTGCCGCTTCTTCGGCCAAGCACACTGGATCTAATCGCTGCCGGTGTTGCGATTCCCGTGCTGCAGCACGACGAGCTGAGGAACAACCAGCTTCGTTGTGCCAAGCTTTGCGCAACGTAGTGCTAAATTCCCTCATTTTTTTCATATATGTATAAGCACAATAGTCCGTCTATTTTTCACTAAGAACCGTAAATTGTCAGGTGAACGTGTCCTGGCCCCTTTAGGCTATGGTCCACCCAACGATTTAACCTTGGGTGTTAGTTTTACTTCATATCACTGACGTTCTGAGCATCGATGGCTGCTCATAAAGATTGTTTCTTTGCAGACACTAGCGTAAAAAACGTTTAACGAAGTGCTGTTTGTATGATGCACAAAAACACAAAGTAACCTGAAATATAATAAATAAGTGGAAAAAGCCGGAGTTAGAGTGTTTTGGAATGCTTGCGTCACGTCACGTGGTTAGACGGGGTTAAACCAAGTTTGCCGAGCGATAGCTTGTGAGCCTCACGGCTCGACGACCCCGCTCCTAGTTCTTTTTCCTCCATGCCTAGTCCTGTCGAATCGGCTGCAGGAACGACAGACCTTGAGCCGCTGTCCGGTTACGCGAACGCACCACACAAACAGCGCTGAGAGAAACGTCGGCCTTAGCTCATCGGCGAGAACAATGCGCCATCTCGCGGGCAAAGTGCAAAAAAAAATTTTCTGCGGCACACCTCAGAGACGCTGGCGTGCCCTTGGCCGAGCTTGAAGGTCAGATATGCGGAACGAGCTGTTTTCTGCATTTGTACCCGAAGGAGGAGAGCTCTAAAAATCGCGAATTTTCACTGACGCCTTTGAACTTCTCTTGTTTGTTGCGTTCTTTTTGCAGCACGATAGCAAATAAGTCGCCTAAAGCCCGGTTTAGCATCGTCGTTATTGTGTTAAGCATTGCTTCCCGCTGTCGCTACATAGGGTCGCTTGGCCTCCTGTTCATGTAGCACAGATCCCTGAAACGCACGGTACTGCATTTTTTTTAAACACAGCGCCACTGAAATGACTGGACTAGAAAGAAACTGTATATCCTGCAGAACGCGCTTAGCGCGTAGCGGGCGTCGCCCTCGTAGGGACCGACAGGGAATACCTGGCGGCCGCTTCATGGGCCTGCTGGACGACCCATTGCTGGTCGGCGAGAAGCGAGCTTCTGAGGGACCTCTCCCACTTGTCTGAGGTAGAGTCGGGATGAGCGCTTCTGCACTCCCAGAGCATGTGAGCGAGTGTCGCCGTGTACCCGCACGAGGAGCACATGTCGCTGGGCTACGCGTCGGGATAGAAAACGTGGAGTTTGGCGGGGTTTGGGTACGTGTGCGTTTGTAGTTAGCGTAGGGTTAGCGGCTGCGGCCTGTTAAGTTTGGGGTGTGTGGGCGGAAAAATGCGGCGTCCAAGGTAGAAGTGTTTTGTGATATCGCTGTACGTAATGGGTCCATCCCGATTGGTCTCTACACTCTAAGGCAAAATTAACCGAAAGAGGAGTGACGGAGCCAAAGAGGCGCGCGCTATTAATGAATAGACCGTTTAGGAGCAACTACAGAGGGATGCGTGCCGTGTACAAACCAGTTAGTCTGGATAGGGATCAACTGCGCGGGAGATGCAGGCTGTGTGCCATGGGAACCTTGTCATGGGAACTAACCGTCCTCCTCGCTCTTGGGTCAGTCTTCCCACTTGTGTTGCTGATGGCGTGTGGGCGATTGTTTCGCGCTCGGATAGTTCGAAGATGTAGGAACCCTTTCCCTCTGTCACGTGTCTGTCCTCTGAACATGAACTCTGGCATGCGGGCATGTGCCACAGGTGATAACAGAGTCTCAATCAACGCAGTAACCGTGAACATACACATTGATACGGAAGTGATAATAATAATAATAATTGGGGTTTTACGTCCCAGAACCACGATATGATGGAGAGACCCCATAGTAAACGCCTTTGTAAATTTCGACCATCTGGTGTTAAACGTGCGCTCTGACATCGCACAGTGCACGGGCCTCTAGCATTTCGCCTCCACCGAAATGCGACCGCCGCGGCCGGGATCGAATCCGCGACCTTCGGGTCAGCAGCCGAGCACCGTAACCACTACACCACAACGGCCGACGCAAGGAAAGTTAAGGAGCTGAAGACAGTGCACCCTTGGAAGCCGCTGGGCTACCATCCACTCGTCCACGTGGTCCGCAACGTCGACCACATGGATTACGCAAAAACCGCCGCCAATGGTTCCTACAATAGATCTGACGAGAGGACTATGTCCCTCATGATTACTGGTGACTTCAGCATTGATTTATCGAAACCGAACAACGCCTGGTTCTTAGACGGCATGGAAGACGGCTGGCATGTGGACAGGGCATCACGATACCTCGGTGCCACGTCCAGGACAGAAGGCGTCATAGATCATTTCTTCGTAAAAGCCATCCGCGGTTTCCACCAGCTCTACTATACCTCGACCGTTCGTAGCAGCGATGACAAGCGGATCCGGTAACAAGTCCTGTCCAGCTGCTGGTGCTCACTGATCACGGTAATGATGACCTTATTTCAAGAACTGCCAAGAACCCCTTCCACACATGCACACGGGTTCGTGAAATGTGCGCGAGTTCTCCGTCATAACGGATAAGTATAAGGGCTCGTTCACACAGGCGTCAAACGCTCCGTCACGTCACCGTCACGTCAAAAAAACGTACAGCAGACGCGACGTAGCAGTGTACGAACAGACGACGGCGGTTGCAGCGTCGACAGCAGCACGTTTTTGTGCAGTGTTGACCAAAATAGGAATTGTCCACGCAGCTCAAATGCTTCGCTGGCGCTCTCCCGACTTCGCTGGGCGCTCCTCCTCACACCACAAACACACACACACGCACAAAAGCAACCACTTGTCCCCCTGTTTTATGGCCCATTCAGTCAGGCGCGCGTTCAGTGTTTCAAGGCCACGGACCCGGGGGCCGTATGCTAGACGCGTAGCTGTACGCGTAGCTCTTCTCAGAACTCGGAACTCCAAACGTTAACTTCTGATTGGTCCGTTTTCTAGGGGCGGGGCTCCGTTCCCGTGCCGGCGACGGAAACGTAGAGCACTCCTCTACGACACCGTCAACCGTTTTTTCCGGAGAAAACGTCTCGGAAACCCTCTCCCCTGACGGAAATCGGCGACGTGACGTTGACGTGACGGAGCGTTTGACGGCTGTGTGAACGAGCCCTTAGCATTACAACTGTAACGCAACTCTAACAACTGCAAGTGTGACTGTAACGCACGTGCAGTGCGCCTGCGCGTGCCACTCGGCTGTGTATATATCTAGCGAAACTTTTCTGAATAAATCTTAGTTGCGAGCAGCGCCTCTCCTGTGCATCTGTGTTCCTTCATTGTCCTACTCGAATTCGCGCTATCCAGTATTGAAGAATATAAGCACTACACATAAACTCACTGCGTTTGGTGTTGGTAACAGCTGTGCTGCTGTTGGCATCGTTAAGCAACTGTAAACAACTGGTTATATAATACATGTACGACTCTTCAAAACATGTGTAGGCGTATACTATTTGCATATTTCTCTAGCGTCATTGCGTAACGTTTCGCTCAATGTGAAAAATTGCGACACGGTAACCTTCCTGCGCATGCTTCGCATAACATCGATTCCCACGGTACGTGGGATCTGCCAACTTTTTCGTGCTTTGCAGGCTGCAGCCGTTGTCCACAACGTGCAGAATGCCGTGTGCGCTTGCGCGCGCACTGCCAGTCATCTGTCGCTTCCGTTGGAGCACCTTCACAAAAAGGACGGTACGAGATATGACAACGTGGCCGGACCTGTATTGGTCATTTTACAGCGAATTCGATGAAAGAAAGAACAAACCTCATGTGTATGGAGAAAAATTAAACGTTTCATTGTCTCACTTTTGTCTTTCGTTGTCGCATTGACTGCGAAAGCAGTGATACACGCATGACTTTTTTTCGCCTGTTCTTTTTCGCGCCTTTTGTTGCTTACCGCGTAAAAAACACGTGATAAAAGTATTAAGCCTTGCGGAGAGTAACTGTAGAAAATCCTCCTTAGGGATTAACGGTTCATTTGAACTGGGGATAAAAAGTTCATCCGAATAGAATATTTGAGTGGACCGACCCTTCATCCGGTGAGGTGCAGCTGCGGCGAGGTTGCCCGGTAAGGTGTAAATGTGAGGACTAACCCCCGTACTCAGAAACGCTCCTTCACTTGACTTGCCACCACCTTCAACGCGTTTCGAACGCGCTGCCTTTACGCTGTGCCAAGGCAGCACAAACGCGTTTCGAACGCTCTGCCCAAGGCGGTGGCAGGTCAAGTTCAAGTCGAGGAGCGTTTCTGAATACGGGGGTAAATGTTAGCCCTTTGAGTGATCTGCGGGGACTAACAGTTAGCTGCATGGGGACTAACTGTTAGACTCGGTGCCGTTAGTCCTTAAAGGGATTAATGGTTGTGGCAGCCGCATTAGTCCCCAAGGGATGAACCGCACACCCTTTGAACACCCTTTTGCCTCTGAGTGTAACTACACTCTTAAAAAAATGGAGTGACCCTCTCTCCTTTAAGGGAGAAACGGCGATGCCCCCAATGTTCGTCTTCAAATGGAGAAACCGTTCCTCCCCCGTCAAAATCAAAATGGCTGACGCCAAGCCACTGAAGCGAGCAATAGATTTAGGCCTAGCGAGTGCATCGATTCTCGACTGATAAAGAGTATGCGGCACTGGTAATCACAAAAAACGGTCCCGCTGAGCTTAATATCGAACGATATCACAATAAAATCAAGCAGACAAACCTGTAGTGATGAAAACCTCGCGAAACGGAACGACGGCGACTCGTACGTTTCGCTCGGCCAGCGAGACGGCGTTGACTTTTCAAGAGACGGATACTGCAAAGGGGCTCTCACCCGGAGACTGTACGTTAGGCTTGCTGTCTCTATTTGTCGAAGCATCACACGGTGTAGCGACGTCGGCGACGTTATCCACGCGTTTGTGCCTCCAAAATATACATTCTGTAGCATCAAAACACTCCCGGCACAGCAGAACATAGTTTTGATAGATATATGTTCAACTGCATATAAGTAGGTGGAGCTGTGAAAGCGCCGCAGCCGTGAAGTAGGTGGTAGATGGCACCATCTAGAGGGATTAAACAATACTAAAAAAAGTTGTTTCTGATTGAGGCGGCGTACGTTGATACTACGCTATGGTATTTCGGCAAGGTGGCCCCATTGATGGATTACTCGAGGACACCGAAAAGTTGACACAAATTTCATTAATACGCACACGTTCACTAGGCCGACACATAGTACACACACTGAATTCAATATATACACAATTCATTCACATGTGTAAAACCTATAACATGAACAATTCACTCACTACACACGCGTACGTACAGACGTGTTTACACATACCCCTCTATGAAGCGCAGGCCGTTATATAGTCGCTGAATTACAATGGACCATGGTGGCACAAGCGATGCGTCATTTTTCTTGAACTCTTCACCATTTCATGGCTGCATCACAATATATGTAGACATTATTAAATTGTAGCTATAGCTTAGCCAAGCGCACCAGTTAATCTAAAGCCGCATAATAATGAACGATATAATTACAGAGTTGATTAAGTTAGTGCGAAAACGACCATATTGAGAACCGTTCGTACCATTCCGACGACATTTTGAAGTAGCGCCATCGTTCGACAGCAGCCACAGATAAAATTTCTCTCTCTGATTTCTTTATTTTCTATAGTTACTGTTGGAGGGCGAAACATCGGCAACATGCCGTTCAGATTCTGTCGCCTTCGTCGCGTCGACTTCGTTGAGTGGTTTGGCGTTGACATCTGTTCACATTCTATTAAGCGTTGACCACAAGTATGATGATGAGCCATGTATTCGTTCAACTGCTAGCCCTTCGATGACAATGCTTCTGATTCGGTACGGTCGTCTCATTTGTGTATACGTATACGTTACAACGCGGGTCGTGCGAAGAAACAAGACAATATGGCCTCGCACCGGACGGTGGTGTTTCGAGAGCGATGTCAGTGGCTCTTGGCGTCGCGGCAGCTCGATTACTTGAGTAGAGAAACTAGCGCTACACCGTGCGAATTATGGAAAAGAATGCTACCCACACTACGTGTTCTGTAATATTTCAGTACGCTGTAACTACATGCTACTCTGCTACTGTTACGTCACGGTATTCGCCTGGCGTGTCAAATTGCGGTCATTGTGCGACAACTGTGTAGTTGTCGTTGTGGTGGTGGTTAGTCTTGCGTTGGATTTGGAATACTCTTTCCACAAAGGCGAGTGAGAGTGTTCGTGATTACCTACTGTGCACAGCTGTCATTAGAAGCGCATTTTGGGTTGAGTTTCGCACGCCTAAGCAAAATCCTGAAAACGAGAGATACATATGCACGCGTGTATAAGTCCGTCCTAATTCTCAGTGATGGCATGCGTATTCAACAGGCATGTGATTGAGAATTTTGGCTAATTGACAGAAGTCATTGATTATTTTTTAGTTATGTGCAATTATGATGCAGTTTAACGTTAAAATGCGGCCACGGCGGCCGCACTTAGATGGGGGCGAAAGGCAAAAACACCCATGTGCTTATATTCGGGTGCACGTTAAAGAACCCGAGTTGATCGAAATTAATCCGTAGTCCCACACTACGGCGTGCCTTATAATCATACGGTGGTTTCGACACGTAAAACTCCAGCAATTATATGTTATCGTACTTTCACGCATGCACTGTCCAGTGGTATCACGTTTGCTAAAACGTTGAAAAATTTAACTTTCATACTTCTTTATATTGTTTGTTGTATTGATAAGTGTTGTAAGTGCTCTGCAAAACTAAAAACGCGTGCTGTTGCCAAGTATGTTAACGGCGAAAAGAATTAAATTATTGGTGTACAGTCTAAGGTGTTCATTAAAACAACACTGTTTTGTGAAACGGGACTTACTGTTTTTACGACAAGCAGATCGTACGCAAACGCATACAAACAACGCGAGACACACGAAAGTATGCGTCGCATCGCGCACACGCCGAGCGATTAAAAAAACAAAAAAAAAAACGCCACACACGTTACTCAACGCATAGAACAAAAACAATTAACGTCACTCGTGTATTGCCCGCATCAATCCTAGGTAGAAGTAATTGCACGCGATTGGCCGAGATCGGTATGTCTGGATAGTCTGGTCTGAGGCTGCCGAGTGAGCGCGAAAGGGCGGCCGATCTCCGCAGCACGGAATGACGATGTAACTCGGCGTGCGCGCGCAAGTCGCGTGGTTGAGGAGAAAAGTTTCTCCATTGGCGCTTGCCGCAAGAGAGCGCGACGAGTAAATCGTCCGCAAAGGAGAAAGTCGCTGCTCCGAGGGAGGAACGGAGCCCGTTGCTCCATTCTCGCTCCCATTTTAAAGACGATAGTCTTTCTTGGGGAACTTAAACGCAGAAATTTTGGTCTGTCTGTTTGTCTGTCTGTCACCCGATTCAGCCACCCGGCCAAAGTTTAACCACTTGCTTACCGCCCACCCAGCTTGAACTGGTACGGCTGTTCATACTTGTGAACGTTGTCGATCAAAAAGTAAATATTACGCATATCTGAGGCGCAACATCACTAGGTAAGTATTAGATGGTGTGTTCCTTTAATAGAAAATACATAGATACGAAATTCTAAAGGCCCTAATTTCTTAAGCTGCGCTGACAATGCGGCTGCGCTGAGAATGCGACGCGCCGACGAAGGCTCTCTGCCACGGAGGAAGGAAAGAACTTTCCTCCTCCGTGCCCTCTGCACAAGCTCGTTTCCCGCCGTATTGCCAGATAGCGCCCATATCTCACGCAGCGTAGAACTACTGCATATGCTACCTTTAGGTAGCAGAGTTGCGCATCTGTCTTCCAAACGCCGCTAGCAACCATGCGTTGCGGAGAAGCTGACGCTGGGGCCAAGTTTTGTATTTCTCGATGACGCCGCTGCAGCGAACTGGACTGACACTAGTCATTCACGTTAAAGTAAATCACCGGTCTTCTATACGCCGAACATGTCGACCGGTGACCCGGTAGGCATGTCGCCTGCAAAAACGGAGTGAGTCTTCGCGACATAGCCATGGTTGCTAGCCAGACCTATGCGCAACTCTGCTACCCCAAGGTAGCATATACAGTAACTCTAACGCAGCGCTCCTCTATCGTCTTTCGACGAGATTTGCAGCGAAGCACGCAGATACGCGGCCAATTTTTTTTTTTATAGTGTAGGCGAGATGGGGTTGCGTCGGACAGCGCGGTCGGTAAGCGCGCGCAGCGCCGTGGGCGATCTCGTTGAGGTTGGGCGGGGCGCCCGGCACCCGACCGAGATGGGCGGGGAACCAGATGACGGTGTGGTGCTTGAGGGTACTCGTATCCGCGCTGCGGAGGATGCGTAACGCCTGGTCGGAGACGGCGCCACGTTCGAAGGCTTTGATGGCCGATCTGGAGTCGCAGTAGATGACTTGCCGTTTTCTGTCGAGCACACCTACGGCTATGGCTACTAGCTTCGCTACTTCGGAGTTCCGAGTGAGGATGATGGCGGAGTTGAGGATCCGTTGCGTTGATGAGACCGCGGCGAAGGCTCGGTTGTTGCGATAGGCAGCGGCGTACATCGGGGAAATAAATGAAGAAAGGAATTTGTGTGCGTGTTTAGTATTCTGTCCGCATTCTTTCTTCGCCCTTTTCATTTGCGCCCTATGTTTCCTAAAAAAGAAAACTGTCTTGCATAAGCCTACCAAAACCAAATTTTATTTTTTGGTCTGGCCGTACTCTTACGAGCGGCTCGTGCATCTCTCCAAGGCGTCTTCTTTGCGGCCCCTGTTTTTGCGTCAACTGAGCCGACCTGTTCGGGCCCTGCGCCAAGTGAACGCACATTCTCTCTTTTCTTGACTGCTCGCACGTGTCTGTGCCACGAAAAGGAAACAGTGGCCTGTTGACGTTACCCACTGGTCTCCTTAAAGATAGTACTCGTACATGGGAGCCAAATCATCGAACATCTTTAAAAAAGTGATTTTGATGCAAAGTTCTTGCTTAACATGACGCCGCCTATTTTTTGTGTTTATATTATCGTCTTGTCCTTTTTATTGATGCTGCACGTATCGTAAAAGAAGTAAATAATCGACATCATTCGGCTCACGTTCCGGCGCCGTTTTTGTTTCCTCGGTTGCACAGGTAGCAACCTGAGTGCCAGCGTGGAAATCACGCAACTTGCACCGGCCCACTCCGGGAGCTGTCCCGTTCGGCCCTCGACGGCGCGGCTCGGTACGTCGCCCCGCGTCGACGACAAGTGACGCAACGTCAGCCGACGGCGTCGAAACGCAGAATGTGGGTCAGCCAATACCGACACGCATTCCTATGATGCAAAATCATTTCCAATGGCGTCATAAGTGCCAGCCCTTTGCCCTTGTTCCCTCCGTGAACGACATTAGCGGTGCTGGTTTGATCCCATACCACACAGGCATATCCACTATACACGAAACCATCTCCAGCAGTAGCGTAGCCGGAAATTTTTTTCAGGGGGAATTCAACCATGCTTTGCGCATGTTCGTGCGTGCGCGTATATATACTCATGGAAGATCGAAAAATTGAGGGGGGGGGGGGATGTTGAACCCCACCCTCTGGCTGCACCCCTGATCTCCAGTAGTTCCACATTATGTATCGCTGGGAGGATTTTTTGGGTGCTTAGTACAACCGAAGAATCCTCGACCCTGCCCATTCATAACTTCGAAGCTTCTACACTTGTCCATTTATAACTCATCTATCCGACCATATTTAACGCTGTAGCGTTAAAGAGCTCGTTTCGCAGTAATTCCGGGGTCGGTGTCAGCGAAGAATCGAGAAAGACACAGGGGCCCTTCTGCACTCACCTAAGACGACTGGAATGCGAAAGCCATCTCCTTCTCAGTAGGTGTATTGATCCTGCTATGCCACTCCCCGAAAGCGCTCTGCACCTAACGTGGTTTTCCACTGCCGCCAGGATCGGATGCACCTCACCTAATTTTGCACGGCCTCCGTGATAGGCCCACCTTAGACGAAGCTACGACGTCACGTGATCACGTCATCATGTGACGTTACATAACGTGATGTCACTCTGACGGACGTCACAAATTTTGATCTGTGACGTCATCACGGGATGATTTCTTGCATCCGTCGTGTTGGGGCTGCCGACGGGAGATTCCGACGCGGGACGCCGGGGTCAACTTTCGCGTTTCGTGAGGCATCTAAGGCTTTCGCCTTAAAAATAATAAAAATCTTCGGTTCGACGGAGAATCCAACTCAGGTCCACAGCGTGCCAAGCAGGTGTTCTACCACAGAGCTACGCCAGTGCTTGAAAGCGCTTTGCAACAAAAACGCTATAAGAATGTCATGTAGTGGGAGGAGCCTCCCTCACGCACGTAATATTGCGTGGCAGAAGCGTAGAATCGCATCAGGCGTCTAAACATGTGAACTGCGCAACGAGTGGGTGGTTTAAAGGAGCCCATCTATTAAAAAGTGTGCAGCTGCGCAGGCGCGCGCGGCACCTTACGGAAGCGTAGTGGGTACTCCGTGAATTTGCAAATAAAGAATTATGGCGTAGTGGGAATTTCGCCTCTGTACTTGCAGTATAGACACTCTAGGAGAGTTTGAAACGGCCAATGTAACGCGCACAAACGTTCCTTTCCTTGCGACACAGTTGAAGGCCTTGCACACGGGGCCCGATTATGCTATCGCGTTCTACTCTCGTAGGCGAAGCTCAAGCTTTCTACAAGTTTTTTTTTGTTCAAATGCTTTATCTTTACGGTAAGCTGCGTTTTTGTAGGCCACTCCCGGCACGTGACTCTCGGCACTTCTTTGTTCTGCATTGAACATCTGTTTTTGGCCTCTACGTATTCTCTATTTTTGTCGAATATCGCAGAGCACTTCATCTGATTTCTCCGAAAGCATTACCGACAAAATGACAAGTTGTAATACTTTACATCAGTGCAATTTCCTGTTTATCTTCGTTTATGCAGCACACCATAAAAATAAAACTATGAAGCAAGCATATCTGTTCACAACAGCGCTCCTATATGTTTAACATCATTGAGAAAATCTTGCAAAGTTCAGTATTGAAAATTCAAAATTTTGTGTCAATGCTCCTTTAATGTAAAGTATATTAAGTATATCCTTATATACTTCTTTTCAAGTACAGCTCACAACTGCAACAAAGTAGGGTCCTTTGGAAAGTTGCAGGTTGCGTTGTCGGGGCCTTAGAAAAGGAGCCAGCGATGCGAGATTAAGCGTGATATTGCTGTAGGAAGAGAAAGCACGCACTGCACATTAATATTTGTTTCGCATTTGCACAACAGTGCGTAGTTCGCTCTACACGTCCAAGACCGTCCGAGTTTTGACGTTTCGCTCTGAAACATGTGACTCTGAGTGAGACTGAATAAGATCACGTCTTGCTTTGTCCAGCGTCGCCTTGGACGGAGAAGATAAGCCACATCCTGTTCCCGGGCAACTATGGAGAAGAAGTAGCAACAACTTTCCCGTCTGCATGCTTTGTTTAATCAATAGTATACTCTCGAACGGGAGAGTATACGCTCTCCTGACAGCATTCGCCTTGACGTCGCGGGTGACATGTAGAATCGCTTTTGTGTCATGTTATCTCAGCATGGCTCCTCGGTAATAAGCAGGTACCCGCCGCACAGTGACCTTGATGACGTCACCTACACAGAAAAAGTCTAGCCTCAAAACTATCCTAGTGCTTTCATTTTCTTTACTGCCGTTGTTGTTTTGCAGCAAATGAGGTCTAGCTGGGAAACTTCGGCAGCGTTCCTCTAAAAGCTCCTTGCACATTTTCTTCGCTCAAAATGCTTTTGTATTTTTCAGTCTTATCCACTCGTTTCCTTTTCGCATGAGTTCCTTTCGATTTCTTCCCGGGAGCACTTTTGTGCCACTCGTTGTGACAAACAGGGTTTCCTTGCCGCCCACGAAAGACCTCAATTTTCTATTTCTCTGTCGCTTGGTTTCAACTCGAGTAACTTCGCCGCACGGCCCTTGACTTCTGAAGGACGCCTCGGGCCTTTCGTGCTACAGAATTGCGGTTCTGAGTTCTCTGTGCTTGAAAGCAAAATAAAAATAGAGAACACGGAGACTCGAGATTAGAATCGGTAGTGCCAAAGCAGGGCAGTGTCTATATGACTCGCAGCAGAAAAAAAAATTATTTGTACGTAGATGCGTACTCGGAACTGGAATAATGTTGCTCAGCCACATTGCGCATTTGATGTAAACGCACGTAAAAAAAAAGAAGATAAGCATACGATTACTTCTGTGTTCATTTCGCGGTCGCACTTATAGGCACTCATGTGTAAGCGCTCGTTCCACTCATGCTCTCAAAATATTGACTTCTTGAACAGCATGCGTGTTCATACAGAACATATTACACGTTCCCCCTTTTCCGGTCGCGTAATGAAGTCTCTTCGTCATCACCAACTGAACTGGGAATATATTTTTGGAAGAGCGTACGGCAGACATTCGCAAATCATGACCGACAGCTCATCGACGTCCTTGGAACGAGAGGCATCAAATCGTTGCAATCTACCGGTATGTGCGGGAGAAACATGAAGGTTAAGAAACTTAAAAAAAATAAATGTTAGGAAGCACGCAACGAGCGACGGAACTAAAAATGCTAGGCAAAAAAGTTAACAGACAAGAGAAAAGCAGTGCGGTTAATGGAGTGAATGTTGGCTGCCTATATTATAGTTGACATTAGGAGAAAAAGTGGGCCTGCGTCGGCCGTGTGACGCGCAGGGAAAACCACCGGTGGTTTATCCCAGGTATAAAATGGGTGCTAAGAAAAGGTGAGGACAGTGGAAAATTAGATGGCGTGATCAAGTTATAAAATTTATAACTTGGAATCAGATGGCGCACCAGCACCAAAAATAGGCAGCAAAGGTGACTGCTGCTGCTACTAATAATTCTAATGATGATTGAATGACTTGTTGCACGAACTGTTTTCCTTGATAAACAAGCACTGCGGAGTACTTGAAAAATAAGTCCTTGATCGTCAGGTTTTATTAATATTAGTAATGTAAACAAAAAGTCACAGTTTCGCCTCAAGAGCGAAGCAATGAATGCGATAGCAACAAATTGGAATGTCACACGAAAAACGGCAAGCAGCTCGAAACTTGCTGAGCACTGTTCAAGAACAAAGGACGCAGGAGAAGAATACACACAGGGCGAGCGCGAACTAACAATTGTCAAAGCTCGACACTTGCAGCACGCTGCTCAAACACAAAGAAGGACGCACGAAAAGTAAGCACAGGTATACACAGGACGAGCGCGAGCTGTCACAGTTGTTACTTCAACTAGCCCCTACTTTGGCTCTTCTAGCCAGCAGCTCACTCCTTTCGCAAACGCGGCCGCTGAGTGAGCGAAGTGACCTTCGTGCAGTCTATAGATTGAACGCAAACTTTGCTGTGAAAGCACAAGACGTGCGAACCTCGCCTTCGGGAGATAAGCGTGCGAGCACAGGCGACTGCGCCCTGTGTGTGAAACTACTAGTCGGAGGCGCACATCCAAACTCCGGCGAAACACGAGAGAGTCTTAGAATGGAGAACCCAAGGAGCTAGGAGACCCAAGAAATTTGCGAGCCGGTAGGGCGCATGCGCAGAATGCAAGCCACTCTCTTACTCTTGCGCTCGTGTTGTTACAATACTTTATGTCCCAAGACCCTGCAGCGCCCTCCTCTGGGCGTTAAAAAAAACCGGAGAGCGCGCGAGCTCAACAGAACGACGGCGCTTGGCAGTGACACGTGAAGCCACGGCTCGGGCTCCCTACTGGCGTCGATTCTGGTCAGTGACACATCTGATATACAATGTGATTCTGGTTCAGCCGTCTCGTTCCTTCTTTCCTGTGGCATAAGCCTACACGAGCCAAATTAAGTGCTGACACTACAACCCAAAAATCGAAAACTATACTCCATCTCACAAGCTGGTCAGCACTGTGGAATATAAGCCGCCACCTACCCCTCGCACTCCCCCCCCCCCCCCCACGAAAGACGGCCAGCCCCCCTCCGTTCGTCGGCTGCGCTAGCACGCTTTCACTCTTACTACATGCGGGGCGATGTCATCTATTCGGACTTTATACGGAACCTCACGGAGCCAGCGACACCGACGGCTAAAAGACGCCGAGAGTGTCTATATATTTCCTATCGCAGTAAAATGCCAAAATTTCATAAGTCATAAATTTTTGTCAAGTTAAATCGAAATTCCATATATCAGGCAATGCTATTCGGACTTTGGCAGGATATAAATTAAACGCTATCCGTGTTCACACCAAAAATAATAGCAGTCTTCGTAACTGCCCAATGAGCTTCCGTAAGTTAGTTCACGCAACTTTCGTACATCCACAGTTAGAGTACACCTCACAAGTTTGGTCACCCCATCAATTGTATATAATACAAATGAATGAAGCAATCCAAAACATAACAGCCCAGTTCATAACTCAGACCTATCTGCATTATAGCCGTATTTCACAGACTAAACGTGATGTTGACTTACAGACATTGGAGAGCCGCCGCAAGATAGCCCTCCTTTAGTTGTTTCACAAGTACGTTCAATGCATAAAACCATTCCCTTTCCAATTGCACATACCGGTTCGCATCTCACACGCGAAATCAGCGTAGCTTTGTGCGTATTTTTGGTAGAACTCATCCGCGTTGCCACAAAGAATGATCACCTCGAAGTAATCGCTGCCGCCACTAACCGCAACACCTTCCGCGAGCAACTGCAATCTCATTATAAATGAAATGTATAAAATAACTAAAATGTAAAATGTCAAAATAAATAAAATGTAGAAACGTCCTACCGTCCTGAACCAGAAATACGCTTCTGAGCCGTGTTGTATATCCAAAGTCAGTGCTAGGGAATTCAGAGACCACAATTTTTCGGTGTAAAACGGTTGCCTGACAAGGTCTCCTTCGATCTCGTCGTTCGGGGAACAGCAGGAAGAAACCGTCAGAGTATGTGTGCTTGCCATTCTCCACAACTACAAGATGCAACCAGGTCTTCTGCTTTGGAGCAATATCTGCAGCAGCGAAAAATTCCATATTGGAGCAGGTTATTCGACATTCTGGATTACACTGGAGAAACCAGCTGCATATACATTCAGGCACCTGAATAATTATTATGGGGCTCTTATGGAGATCTGGATAAATATCTCGATTCGTTGGAAATCTCGTGGAAAAAATGTTCTCCGGAGCACTCGTTGTTTACCCCGATTATACAAAACTAGGGACGTCGTGGAGTTGGATGTCAACCTATTCAGCTACTTTTGCGACTCCGTCAAAAAACAAAATACTGGATAAATAAAATTGTATATTATCAAATAACATTCTAAACGCGATTATGTGGTCATTATTGTGCAAGGGCTCCTGCCAGAAATCATTTTCATAAAGTATTGCACTTTAAAACGGCAGAAGTGGCAGGGAAACGCCACGGCGTTCAACAGTGCCTCGACGATAAAAAGTCACAAGGTCCCTTCTTATGCATTTCCCGAAGTCGACTCGAAGGTGAAAGCCAGCTTCTTTTGTAGCGTTAGCTACACTTGCCTAGCCGGAGCCGATTTCGCGTGGATCCTCACGAGCCGTGCTGCGCATGCGCGAGGATCAGTGATGTCACACAGCTGGCTCACCGGAGCCGGCATCTCACGCGCTCTCCGCTGCTGGTCTGCGCGTTCGGGAGGAGTGGCTTCGTAGCCGTGGCAGAGACACTGGCGCCGGCGTCGCGCAGCTATTCGCCTTCGCTGTGCAGTCGCCGTCTGACACTGCGCTCGAACCGCTTGATAGCGCCTCTGACTGGCGTTTGCAGGTGGGTAACGCCATGGAGAAGGAGAGCGCAAATGCTGCTCAACGGCGCAGAAGAGCCGAGAAGTTTATCTCATCGGATCCCGAAGTAGTTGCCTGGCAATTAGCGGTTCAGCGTACGAAGAATCAACAGAAGGCTAATAATCCTAGACAATCTGGAAAGCTAAGAATAATCAGCTGAACCTTTGCTAACGCTACTTATATCTTGGCATAGCCGAGCTAAGCCACTGCAAATGTTTTCTTCTCAGTCGAATGTATTGATCATTTTGATTGATTACTGAATGCTGTCTGAATTACATGCAGTGTGGCGCTTTGAACGAGCTACCAGGAGCCTCTCCGGAATAGACGACGTCAGACGATGTGAATAGTCGCTACACTTGATCACCACCGATTGGCCTAGAAGTCATGAGCTTCTGCGGAGAGCGCGTTATGCCGTCGAGCCGACTTGAACAACAACAGCGTTTAAAGTCTGGCTCCATCAAAGGTGGCGCCTCTAATTATTAGAGCAAAGATAGAGACGGAAATAAACAGGGAGAGAGAAAAAGACAACTATCAGGTTGTTTTACACGTCATTTTATACACACAGGCAAACTAACTTTTATAGGTGTTATTTCTTTTGCTTAAATAATGACGCGGACCCGAAACGAGCGATCTCCAACCTATGCCATGGTGTTCGACGGTACCTGACGCAAAAAAGCTCAAAGTAAAACAAAGCGTTAGCACTTCTAACGTATGCGAAAGGAAGGCAGTTGTGGGCCCAGAAACCACAAATGGGCAGTTGGGCACGTCCACAACGGCGACGTTGGCTGGCCTTCCGAGATGTATATGTTACTTCGTGAGGTTCCAGTGCTTCATCATCATCATCAGCCTGTCTACGCCCACTGCAGGGCAAAGGCCTCTCCCATGTTCCGCCAATCAACCCGGTCCTGTGCTTTCTGCTGCCACGTAATACCTGCAAACTTGTTAATCTCATCTACCCACCTGATTTTCTGTCTCCCCCTCACGCGTTTGCCATCTCTTGGAATCCAGTCAGTTACCCTTAATGACCACCGGTTATCCTGCCGTGTCCAGTGCTTAAATGCCGCTAAAGCTCTGAATTGTCTTGCTTCGTGCAGCATCTTACTTCGCTCCAGTTATAAAAGTACACAATCAGTTTGCTTTTCAACGTGCAGGTACGGTAGTCTCTATCTCGGCAAGCTTTTTCGCATTAAGACGATTAGCCACATTTAATGAAATCAGGGCTCACTCCGAGCTCAGCGTGCGACACTTTCGCGATACCGAATGTTGAATTTAGAAGGCAAAGTAAATAAACATTGCTTTCACAACGCGGTGATCGCAAATACTGTTATACCAGGTCAAAACCATTAGTATCAATTACAAATTAGCTTAGCTTACATCCAAACGCCACCCACTCGAAAGCTTATCAAGTGCCTGCACTACGCGGAATGTCAGGCAACCATAAAATAATACATTTAATTAATCTGTACGCACTCGCCAGCGACGACGCGAAGTATCGCTAGCCGGCAGCGCAAAATGGCAGCTGCCGATTGTAGGTGCCCGCTTATGACCGTCCGACGCTTTCGCTAAGCTTCCGTATATACCCTACGCCTACACCTCGTAACAACATTACGGAATCAAACGGTCGCTTTCGTTAACATGCCCGTTGACATCTCGGTACTGAAGACCAAGCTAATCAGCTTGGTTTGAGTTGCTTACCTTCCGCATCGCGCATAATGGAGTGTTGGAATATTTAACATGTCGCGGTGTATCAGCGCACCAGACGTGTTTGCATTTCTCTGACCGCTTAGCAGGAGCACTCAACGTCACTGATAGGACTTCTCTGAAAATGCTATGGGAACGCATCGAGACCGTAAACAGCTCCTCTTACACAACCGACGTTTGCTTGCAAAGGCCGAAGCCGACCGCTTCATGGTATTTTATTTAGTGTTTTTTTTTTTCTTGCCAGCAGTGAGAAGTGCTTTACCCTCCACACAAGACGTTCTCTTTCGAAAAAAAAACACAACCCTTTATAACCACAACTGAAAAAATATAAGACGCAGCAGCTCATGCGGAGCACCGACAGGTCCGCCATAATTTTCGTGACTGCGGCGCCCATCTAGGTCGTAAATATCGCAAATTAGCACGCAAGCACTCCGCAGAGAAGAAGCTATTTGCAGTGCAGACAGTTACTTGCAATTCTGAGAGTATCGCTTCGGCGCTTAACAAATATTTAATAAAAGCAAGGTCTCACCTCAAGTGCAGGTGTAACAATATTAACTGTATAGAAACCAAAGAAGCTGTCTTGTGACGATCATCAAGACTCTCGAAGGTTTCAACACATAGCCCACAATTCCGTGATTCGCCAAGCCTGCGCTCATCTTGGACATCAGAGGCGTAACTTGTTCACTTTGTCATGCTGACAAAACAGCATGTATGAGATCATAACGACGTTTCGTACGTCGCTCACAGTTTCCATACTTGTTATAAAGAACGAAGGAAATGATTCTTGTGTATCACATGGGCATCCAGGAAGGTCACGCCAAGTATTAAGTGTGCTTTACACCTTTCTACGAGGCCTACTTTTTTTTCAACGTCCGATTGGTCACCGAATAAAAACCACAGAGAAAATCCTATGATGCAATGGGCACATATGTTGCGCAATCTCTAGTATATATGCCCGCCGGCAGCATGAGGTAACAGCTCTCAGTTTTGAGCGCGCAGCAGGCACGTAAACATGCCTTGGATATTGGAGTCTGTCGCCAAGTGTAAGTGCGCGCTGTATTTAGATTTCTGCATGCTAAAGGGTGCAGTGCAGCTGAAATTCGTCGACTATATAATGAATTATATGTAGGGCGGAAAGGCAAGGAAGAGGTTGTCAACTGATGATCTTGTGTAGCGAGTGAACCAACCCATTCGAGAAAATAGTCAGGTGACAGGTTTTGTGCTGAGTCATTCATCTCCGAAAATTTCGTGGTCAGCTCTCGATACCATCATGAGTGAGGGTGTCCAGTATCACAAATTCGGTGCGAGGTGGGTTCCCAAGACGCTGACCGGCCATCGCTAAACGCAGCTAGTGGGCGCCGCCTTAACATTTCTTCCGCGCTACCGTGATGGGGAACACTTTTTGCACAGAATGGTCATAGGGGACGTTTGAAATTAAAGCGGCGAAAGCGCAATCCAAACAGTGGAAGCATTCTGATTACCCGAGCGTAAAGAAGTTCAAGCGAACCTTCTCCAGCAAGAAGTGTATGAGTACTGTATTCTGAGACAGGAATGGCGTTCTCTAGGTGTAATTCATGGAACCTGGCACGACCATCACTGGAGCCCCGTACAGCGTGATACAACGGACAACAAGCAAAGACGAATGCTGTCGTCAAGCATTGTCCTTCTTCGTGACAATTCGCGGCCGCACAGTGCCGCTGGAACAAAGGAGCTTCGATAGTGTTTTCGATGGGAAGTGCTCCATCACCTGCCATACAGCCCGGACTTAGCTCCCTCTGATTACCATCTCTCGGATCACATGAAACGCTGGCTAGGAGGACAGGTATTTCACTCAGACAGCTAGCTGCGGACCAGCGTACAGACCTGGTAGCACAGGCGGCTGCCTTCTACGTGGAGGGTATAGAAAAGTTGTGCCACGCTACGACAAATGTCTCCATTAAAACGGTGACTATGTAGAGAAGTAACTGGCATGTGCAGTTAAATGTTCCAAATAAAGCAGTTTTCATTTTCACTCTGGTTTTTATTTCGAGACCAGTCGAACATTGAAAGAACATGGCTGATCTCTCCGTCATAGGAATCGGTATAACACGAAATTGAAACGCGTCTTCACAGAAGCAATACTTATTATGTAGTGGTATAAGAGAACGTGTACAATGTCTGTTGGTGTTTGGCAGCTATAGCATCGTTTGACGTGGATGCACCCACGTTGACGCCTAGTGGCATATATCTCCATCGCGACGACTAACGCCCATGATCATGATTTAACCGTTGTGGTAGCTGAAGTTTTTGACATATACCTGGACACAGCGTATCGTGAATTCGGCGCAAATATGACATCAGCAAGCACCTAAAAAAATGGTACTCGATATGCACTTCTTCAAAGTGTCGTCAATTAAGGAGAGAAACGGCATGATGTGCGCTCCCGAATAACATGGTAACCTACGCCTGTGATCATGCATACACTGCGCTTCAGTAACACGGGAGGCAGAGGTTCGTAGCTTGAGCCGCGAACGCGCGCAGGCGTTCCACATCCCACTGGCCTCTGTCTCACTCCACCAAGGCACGACATTCGGCCGTCGACATCGTTGCCTTTCTGCAGCGCTTACTGCAGCAGTTTTATTAGTCTGTGCTGTCGCACTCGAAGCAGTGCGCGGTGAAACACCGTTGGTGCATGTGGAAGTTGCACTACTCCGACAACGAGCCGTCACACGCTAACACGAAGCGAAAGGCAAAGAACGTAACTGCGTCTAGGGCGACTCCCCGATGCTAGCACGCCTCCAGTGTTTTTCGCTCGCATCGAGATGCTTTAACCATGGCCTTCGAAACTACGAGCCGGCGCGCAATCTCCGAGGCTATGCTTTAACTGCGTCGTCGCCGAATCATTCTCTGTCGGCGCTAGTAAATGTCATGCCGCATTACTTCACTTCCCCGTTCACAGACGGTGGCACCACCCCGCCCCGCCTAGCCTCGCCAACCGACAGCACCGTGTGAGAGAGAATCTGTGAGAGCAACACCTCTTCTATAGGAAGATGCCTGCGGGGTCGCTGGCTATCCCATTGTTGTCGTCGCTTGTTGTCGTCGCTAGTTTTCAATGAGGTTGGCGTAGTGTGACGTCGGGGGTGGTCGTGTGCGCAGCGCAAATGTGTGTTGCAAGAGAGAGGGATAATATTCTTTAATGAAATGCCCGGAGAGGTTAGCCTGGTTTGTCGCCTGGCTTGCTACTCCAGGTGTCGGGTATATACAGTGATTATATATACACCATATACACAGAAATAGTACGTACAGTCGTACAAATAGTACAAATAGTACGCACATTTATACATAAAAAGAGCCATTCACAAGCTTTGGTTAAGCTGGGTGTTCCTCAAGAACGCCAACAGCGCTTTTGTGCTGCGCATCGAATAACTGCTGTCTTGCCACGGGCCCAGAAGGTGCTGCAGCTCCAAGCTGGACCAGCGTTGCAAATGAAATGCTGCCTTCAGAATCTGTCGTACGGCGTAGTAACGGGAACAGTCGCAGAGTACGTGCTTTAGGACTTCCCGAGTGTTACATATGGTGCACGTGGGTGAGTCCGACTGCCTGATCTTGTGCTTGAAGTATTTCGGGTAGGCAACGTCGAGTCTCAGCCGGTGAATGCAAGTTTCATCTTGTCTGGTTAGTCCCTGTGGCAAATGAAAGCTATACGTCGGGTCTATTCTGTGCAGCGGTCCGTACTGGTTATTTGCATCGCTCCATAGTGTTCTCTGCACTCGAAGCAGTGCGAACAGTGCGATGTAGTACTGCAGTGGCTGCCCGCTCACTGCGGCATCGAAGGGAATGTTCGTGCTGACTCCGCTGCCGGAGCTGCGCATGACACGGCATCTGAGAAAATAGATATTCCTTTTTCAAGAAAAGACGCAGCGATTTTGGTATCTGCGTTCGCGCGGAATCTGTGTTGCAAGCTTGCACCGCAAGGATCGCCAGCTACCGCCTCCATTAGAAACGAGCAAAGAGGGAAAGGGAAGGGCGGGAGGTTTTTGGCTCACGCGGCAGGCACCTTTCTAAAGGAAGCGTTGGTGAGAGATATAAGGCGCGTTTGTGGAGTAGCGCGAATCTGCCTCAGTAGCCTTGTCGGTAGAACGCCGGGCGCTCACCGTCGCTGCCAAGAAGTCGTAGGTTCGATTCTCGGCTGGGGAGTCTTTTCTTACAGTTTTTTCTTTCTCATCCGTTAGCGTCCACTTTATCAACGTCATATCTATGACGGAAATACGTCACTGAAGTCTTGGTGGACCCCGCACAAAAGACTTTCGTGTTAAAAGAAATAGCTCGCGTATATGTTTATATCCGTGCTTTATTTTTATCTGTTTGTTATGATCATATATTGCCACTCCTTTATGAATCATTACTTAATATAACTTCGGTCACCTCAATCGAAAATTGCCTGAAATACACACATGAATGCATACATTAATTTATGTCATCTGGTGCTCCGAGCATTTCTGACGCGGTAAAAGCTACCGTTTATAAGCATATAACCGTTTGCTGGTGTGCGGCAGTCGTCTTGTGCAAGAACAAAAATTATGTACCCTTGAAGGTCCCTTTATCGCGAGTATGCTCGCGATGAAAATATCCCCTACACTTTTCTTCCGAAAAACTGAACCTATGTGATGAGCAAGGATAGTGATAGAAAGATGCTAATATGTTAGCCACGATTTTTGGGCAGGCTTCAACGCCAGTATATGCCGTTTCTAAATGCATGTGAATGCTGCTGATAAATGTTTCGACAAGATAAATATGACTGTCTGTGTAACAGCAAGTAATAGATATTTTTGTTATTCATTACATTAATATACTTTAAAAACTCGCCTTATGTATGATAGTGCTTTTCTCTTTTCCATTCTTGCGTTTTATGTAGCATTTTGCAGGTTAGAGAACATTTTTATTATTTTGTTGCAACCACGTATACACCCTCAGTTCCCGCATGGTACGATAACAGTCACCTACAGTGTGCTAAATAATTCAAAGCAAACGGTACATTCCATGCTGGACCGTTTCCATAAACTATTTAGTGGCTGTGCAAAGTTGCCAACTTTTTCGCCCCTAAATGTCGACATAGCATGTTGGTATAACCAGTACCACGTATTTCTGCAAAGATTTTAAAGATTTACCTACATCCTTATAACTTAAAACAACAGTCAGACAGTGCGAGTACTCCTTTCTGTCCATCTCTGCGGTTTGTTGCTGTAAATTTAGGTTCATAGCCCAGCAAGGCTTAGCATCAACCCTTACTTTTTAAGGCTTTTGTGAATGACTGGCATCATGAAAGAAGGTCAAGCATGCACACGGACACAAGAACAACCAACAACACAACTGCCATGTTCCCTTGTGTCCGCGTTATGATGAATCCCTACCTCTTCTGTCATTCGAAACGACTGGCAGTTATGTTTTGAGCCTATTCTGAGAACAAATCCACATCACCTGCATCTCAGAGTATTTGAAAAGGGTAATTTGGTATAGCCGTGCAGTTACTGCACGCATGCAGGAATACAGCAGGCATTTTATAGCTCAGGTGGACGAGTTCAGACAATTAGTCAAGTAAACGCCATGGCGGATATTAAACCGACCCATATAGAGGAGCATCGCATCCTGACGACTGGCATGCTTTAAAACGCTTTGCGTAAGACTCGGGCAAAGTTGATGTTTACTTCAAGATAAGCCAAGGTCCTTTGTGGAGTACCCCAGGGTACCACTATACTGTTCATTTTGTTTGTAAATGACACAACTTCCCAAGTTGGATAGAAAATTGGGTTATTTGCAGATGACTGCGTTCTGTGTCGAGAAGTACTAAACCGACAAGGTCGAATTAGTCTTAACAAGGATTTTGATTTGATAGCCCAATGGTGTGAGAGCAGGCGAATGACAAGGTCGCGGGATCGAATCCCGGTCGCGGCGGCGGCATTTTCGATGGAGGCGAAAATGTTTGAAGCCCGTGTACTTAAATTTAGGTGCATGTTAAAGAACCCCAGGTGGTCGAAATTTCTGGAGCCCTCCCCTACGGCGTCCCTCATAATCATATCGTGGTTTTGGGACGTTATACCCCATCATATATTAACTAACGGATGGTAATCAACTTCGATAAAACAGTTTCAATGCCCGAAGCAGAAAGAAATCCTAAGTTACTTTTCCGTACGGCTATGACAGCATCATCCTTAACACCATCACTCAGTATAAGTACTTGAACGTCGTCATATCATTAGATTACGTATGGTCGGCTCACGTAGAGCACGCCTCAAACAAAGCAAAGCGACACCAAAGCAAAGGTTTTGAAGCAGGCCCTGCGATACTCTACGAGGGAAGCCAAGCGCTTGGCCTATGTCACGATTATGCGCCATATGTTATAATATGCGAGCGTGCCGTTGTTCCTGTCTGCCCAAAATGAAGTAGCTACTCTTGAGGGTGCCCTGCGCAAGTTCGCGCGTTTTATATGTAACAGATATAGACGCACCGACTCGCCCTTGCGCAGAAGCTCTCCGAGATCGGCTTTCATACACTAAACAGCCGTGCGATGCTGTTCCGACTCAAAGTTTTGTATCTCATCATGCATAGTAAGATTAAAGATTCTAAAACCTACGTTTCCTATAACAGTTCCAGAGAAACATGTCTAAGCATCGCCTTACGCTCCGAGAATGTTTTTGCGCCATCAATATATTTAGCTTTCCTTTTTTTTTACGATCAGTTCGCGATTGGAATGCTCTAGCCGAGACGGTGGTCGCACAGCTCACTGCTGACAAATTTATCAAACTTGCTGGCCAAACTGTGCTGTCAGTAACGAGTTATTGACGCTGTCACTATTGCGTTCATCATTTTCATGCTTACATGTATATTGCAAATCTGTGATGTAACATGCATGGTCAGTTTTATATCTTATGGGCTTGGCTTTCAGTCTTTTCTTCTTTTTTTTATTTGCAGTATTTCATATATAACTGAGATAAGTCGATTATACGTTATCCTTTTGTCGAACTTAATAACATAGGTTAATTATTATTATTTTATTATGATCATTTTTGTAACCCCTCGAACGTACTTATGTGAATACATGTACCACAATGTCTACAGACCTTTTTGACCCACTCCTGTAAAAATTCCTGATGAGATTTACAGCATCATGAAATAAATAAATAAATATATAAATAAATAAATAATTAAATAAATAAATAAATAAATAAATAAATAAATAAACAGCACGACTTCTTCAGTGGGGAAGAAGAAAATTAATACGGCAAGGAATCTTTGATCTCAAAGTTGAAAACACAAGAAATATTACGTAAATGTTGCGAGACGATGCAAAGGAAGTGCTATGCTGGATGGAATATTTGTAAAGTGTCACTAGTTAGGTCATTGTGGGCAATGACTAGTTATCGTCATTGCCCACAGTCCTTTAAAAGTTATTATTCTGTCTTCACTGAACGCATGCAAGTCACTCATTGTGAATGCTTCTTTCAGGGCAACATTTTGGTTTGTTTTGCAAAATGTGCAGATATCTTGTACGCATTAAAGATTTAAATGAGAAAGTCAGCACTATTTGTTATTTCTATCCCTGTTTAAGAAGTTGTGCTGTTGCACCTTGTGTTATGAAGAACAAGCTATCGCAAATAAATAAGGTATCACAGAAGTTTTCACATGCTCAAGACCACTAACTCCACCGTTAGACTGGGGACTTCTGTTCGAGCGTTCCTGCTTCAGAAACTTTTCTGTTACTAATACCTACACAGTCATGGGGAGTAACTAGTTACTAGTAACGCGTTACCGGTAACTAGTTACTTTTTTTAGTAACTTTTAACTGTGACTAGTTACATTTAGGTTAGAGGAACTTGTAACTGTAACACTGTTACTTTTTACACAGTAACTGTAACGGGAAATACCGGTACACTTACTTTTGTTTTTATATAAAAAACGCTTTCCACTTGATCAAACTTTTTTCTTTACCATACCCTCTTCATCTTCCCATTTTCAACGACAGGGCTCCCTCGCAGTTTAGGAGAGCAGGACGCTATGAGGATTATGTTCCCTACAGAAGGCTGAGGTCGGAGTTCGGTCTTTAACGCAACTTCAAGTTTACCTGTGAACTACATGTCGTAAATCAAGCGTGTTGCAACTGAACAGCTTGCTAAGTTCACGTCCGTGTTTTTTTTTCTTCCGGCATATATATCCTTTTTGTCACTTGAGCTTATAGCTCTGTTCTTGGTATACCGGTGGAGTATTAGGACGTCAAGGTTATAGTCTCCATCATCCGAGGCTCCGAGCTAATCGTGTTTGATAGGCGGCTAGAAAGTAGCAGCGCGCGAAACAGCTGGGAGCCAAAAATGCTGTGAACCAGCGAAACAGTTTTTTAAAACCTTTTTTTGAAGAGATTGTCAAAAGTTTACTCCGACTTAACACAACAATTGTTAACAAAGTGACACAAACGTTTCGCCTCCTATGCAGGTGGCATCCCCAGTATACACTGGAGAAAAAAAAAGAGCAGATGTCGACCAGTCCGCTAGTCACACATGTCCTTGTAAACGTCCGGTGGGGGACCGCGGTTGTTGCTGCAAGCCGACGCGTCGCGGCGAATGAACTACACTCTAAGCCAAAAGGGTGCTAAAGGGTGTGTGGTTCGTCCTTTTGGGGACTAATGGTGCTGTCACAACCATTAGTCTCTTTTAGGACTAACGCCACCGGGTCTAACGTTAGTCCCCATGCAACTAACTGTTAGTCCGCACAGTTCACCTCAAAGGACTCAAATTTAGTGCTCACATTTGCACCTTACCGGACAACTGTTAGTCCCCACAGATCACCTCAATGGACTAGCATTTAGTAAAATATAACATGCAAATAATTTCACCGTGCTGTCGTGCATCATCAAAGACGCATTTCGAGAGACATAGCGCAACAGCTCAAGTGCGGTAGCCGCAGCCATCACACTGAGGCGCCGCAAACCACCGTGCCGCCAACGAGTCGGCGAGTTTTCTGCGAGCGGCGTCGTACAGCTCAAGCAAGCCCGTCAGCCGCCAGCGAACCTCGAGCAAAAGAGCGAGCGAACGCGGGGCCGCCGCCACAAACGGCGCCGAGCTGCTTGCGAGCGCGCGACGAGGAAGCCGACGGTAATGGCAACCAATTTCCACAAGGTTCCTCGAACGAGCGGCAGTACAGCGAGCGAACGCGGTGGCGAGGTGCTTGCGCACCGGCGACGGGGAAGCTCACGGTAATGGCGACCGGTTTTCACAGAGTCCCGAAGCATAGCTTAAGTCGGTTAGCTAAAGACCCCGAAAGCCCACGTCGGCGCACTTCAAGCGCGCGACATACAACCGAGCTCGTTGCCGGCAACCGCAGTTCCTTTTGGACGAGTCGCAGCGGCGAGGCCTCTGCCCAATATCGCGAGCTCGCAGCTCATCACCGCGGCGAACACTCGATGAGCGAACGCAGGCGGCCGACAGCAATGGCGGCCAATTTCCAGGTGATCTCAAAGCATGCGCAGGCGAGTTGACTCCCAAGCCGGCCTTCACGGTGCATTTCGTGCGCGCGATATACAATACGATCGAGCTCGTGGCCGGCAAGCGCGATGCATTTCGCGCACGCGACAGGTACGGCAGAATAAAGAATGATCACCTACTTACGAAAGAATCCAGCACTGATATCTGCTCAGAGTCAGATTGAAATCGTGGATCCGACAAGCCTACTCCCTTCTTGGCCGCCATTCCCAGCCGGTGGCGACGCAGTGCCGTGACTACGCCGGGTATATACAGCGTGGCGTCGCGATGTGTCGAGACCAGCTCCAGTCTTCATGGGTGCGACGAAACGTAAAAGTAGCACCACATGCTCATCCAGGCATACGTATAAGGCACCGCGGCGTAGTTCGTAGATCGTCGAACTCTCCGAGCGCGACACAACCGCCCACACGCCACCACCAACACAAGTGGGAAGACTGACCGAAGAGCGAGGAGGACGGTTAGTTTCCATGACAACTGTTTGCACACGGCCTGCATCTCCCGCGCAGTTGATCCCTACGCAGACTAACGGTTTGCACACGGCACACATCCCTCTGTAGTTGCTCCTAAACGGTATATCCGTTCATCGCGCGCGCCTGTTTGGCTGTGTTACTCCTCTTCCGGGTAAATGTGCCGTGGAGTGTACGACTGCGAAAGTTTTCTTCACACCCACCTTCATTCAGGTTCCAACGTCGCCCCATTGTGTTGGTAATAGCTATTCCCTGTTGTCAACCAGTGTTCAACAAGCTCCGTCTTAGAACGCGTTACATGGGTTGCTTTAGCAACATCACGTTTGTGCTCTTTAAGCCTCGTTGATCCTTTTCTGCCCGTTTCACCGATGTAAATGGCGTCGCAATCACCGCATCGTATTTGTAGATGGCCCCGCTGTGATCGTCCGCAGATGTCCGGTTTTTGGGTTTAGTGCAGACGTCTTGAAAACGGTTTGTGTGCCCAGCGGACGCAAAGCTCTCCTAACAGGGTCTGATAAATCTTGAACATAGGGAATAGACACAATCGACGTCGTCTTCCCTCGGGACGCACTCCCCTTTCCTCTTCGCATGCACTTCTGGTTATCGTTAATATATTTATAGGATACTGCCGTCGTTCCAGTACATCAACCACGTTTTCCACTTCTAGTATTCTAGGTTATTTATCGATGCGACAAAATGAGGCATACACAACGATTGCTTGTTTGAGACCCTTTTTAGGCTTTCTTAGTCTATGTTTTTACCACGTACAATTTTGACTACCCGCATGCTTTCATATGTATTAACAGCGAAGCTGTTAAGCACGGCATAAAAGCGGCTGTTCCCCGCAAGAAACCTCGCCGCGCCGTTGCCTAGCAGCCACCGACGCCACAGCTGCGCACCACCTGGGTTTAACCTCGCCCAGTCGTGCATGCGCCGAGGAGCAGCTGCCGCCAAGCCAAGCCCACCGACAGAGACAGTCCGCGCAGCCGCCGCGCCGTAGTTTTATGGGCGTGGCGCGAGCCGAGTACGAGCGACGAAAGGCCCCCGCCTCTACCGGGGGAGACACAGCCAGGCTGGCACGTGAGTTTCTGGCGCTGGAGTTTGGACATTCTGGCAAGGTCCGTGACAGTCTGTGGTTCGACTATATTCTGTCTACGCCAAGAAAAGACCTAGCGTCAGCCAAGAAGGCCACGTTAAGCCCCTAAGGTCGAGCAGCTTCACTGTTTTTAAGCCTTACACGGCCACTGCAAACTTCTTCATATATTTAATTAAGCAATTCTATCACATGGTTTGTGATCTCTTCCTTATTTTATACAGTAACGACGTTACTTTTTCACAGTAACTGTAACTGCAAAAGGTTACTTTTGGAAACTCTGTAACTGTAACTATAAAACTTACTTTTTACTGGTAACGTAGCCATGACTGTACCTACACATGCTTACGATAGCCGGCGTCTTTAAAATGTGTTCCTTGAATTGACTAAGTGGATAACCTTTAAACTTCCTGTGCGCGCGATCTTTATGATCAATGCACCTATAAGCTTATATGAGAACCATTAGGAATATTTACGGGGATGAGGTGTGTATTAGGGAATGAAATTGCGCATACTCCCCAGATAAGCTGCGTAAACTGATCGACTTGGCTATCAACTGCTTTCGTCGGTAACCAGTGACCAATCAATGGTGGAGAGGTCGCTCAGCATAATCGCCTCGCTTGAAAGCAAATCCAGGGGATTTGTTGATGTCACAAGACAGGTCAACACTCTCTGTGTCAGCCACAAAAGCGAGCTTAAGTGGAGGTAGAAATTTATCGGGACGAACAAGAAAGATATCAGGGCGTGGAACCTCAACAGGTTCATCATTCGGCATCCAAAGGCCCAGGGCATACCAAAAAACTGACGGTAAAATTGTGATGCTTAAGGGGATTAAAAGCAAGAAAATCATACAACAGGCTACACTTGTTATCTTTGTAATGATGGTAATGAGAAAATGTATGAGTGTTCCAGTTCATTCCAGGTGTATTAGATCACTATGAAGAATTATTACATACCTACTGTGTGAAGATACCACACTTTCATTGGAAGAAATTATCTCATTGAAAAGGTTGGAGAAATGCTAGGCAATACATAGAAGGGCCCAATGAATAATTTTTCACAGCGCTCAAGGCTAAGTTCAAGCCAGATCAATTCAGAAGTAGTTTCAATATCGTTCCGTCTAACCGGTCTCAGTAAACTATCTGCAGCCACCAATACGCCACCACCTCTTTGTTTAGTTTCACTGAAGCCCCAGTCAGCGCGAAATCTGTTGTAGTTCGGGGAAAGATAGTCTGATGAGGGAATTTTACTGCCTAGCCAAGTTTCAGAAATTACACTAATAGGAAGAGAATACGAAATAACTGCATTCCCTCCCGGAATAACGAGTTAATAGAGAGAACCCTTGGGTATCGCGCGAAATCATTCACCTAAAACGGAAAATTAAAAAGAAACGGAAAAATAAAAACACATGTAGTCTACAAGATCTTGCACGCACACTACAAGATAAGATCCCAGCGGCCAAGGAACGTTTTTTCACGGTCACTCTGCCTTCTCACATGACGGAAAAACCACAAAAATCTTGGCGTTATATCTCGAAGGAGCGATATACTGCATCGCAGATTACGGTTTCAAACGAAACTATTGTAGAGCCTGACGTCTGTATTTACCAGAACTGCCTTTAACGGCCCCTTGCCCCATTATCAATACGACAACCAAATGCTTGAAGTCGACATCACTCCAGCAGGTATTTATCGCCTCTTGCAAAAACTGGATGTGAAATAACCTTGTGGTCCTGACCTTATAACGAATGCATTTTTACAGAAAAACGCAGCTTGGATGTCAAGATAATGATACGTAAATTACAAGCGATCATTGGAAACTTCGGTAATACCTGATGACTGGCGAGTGGCCAAAATAGTACCTGTGCATAAATATAGCTCTAACTTGAAGTTAATAATTACAGACCAGTTTCATTAACATGTGCGTGCAGTAAATTGTTTGAACATATTAGTTATAAAGCCATAATATAACATTTAGAGAATAATAACATACTATACAATCGGCAGCATGGTTTCCGTTCAGGATTGTTTACTATTACTCAGCTATCTGAGATAAGCCATGATATAGCTGACGCAATAAATGATACAAGCCAAATTGATGCCATTTTTTTTAGATTTCTCAAAAGCATTTAATTTCGTCCCCAATCTAGACCTAGTTACTAAATCAAATGTCATTGGAATACACGAAAAACCAGTTTCATGGATAAAGAACTATCTGAACAACAAGAATGCAGTGCATAGCTCAGAATACTTCTGCCTGATTATCTTAACGTTTACTCTGGTGTACCGTAGGGTTAAGTGCTTGCGCCCCTACTATTCCTGACCTACATCAATGATACTCAAGCATGCGTTTATCGACCTGTACAGATGCGATTATTCGCTGATGATTGCGCAGTGTACGCAACAATAAATAGCAGGGAAGGTCAAATAAAATGAAACAATTCCTTAGCTTCGATACAAAACGGGTGCAACAAATAGGGGACGAAACTAAATGCAACTAAAACAGCTAGTATTTCCTTCACGCATTAAAAAAACCCTTTTCAGTTTCAGTACACAATGCATAACATCCCGCTGAAGAAGTGCGATGAAGTGAAATATCTCGGGGTCACTTACAACAAAATTCAACTGGGAATGTCACATAAATAACATATATCAAAAGGCTCTAAGTAAGCTTCACTTTTTGCGAATAAAACTAAAGAACACACCTCCCATCGTTAAATTAAATGCATACAAAACTCGTATTAGGCCAGCTTTAGAGTATGCGGACATAGTAAGGGCCTCGCACCAGAAATATTTAACCGATAAAGTGGAACGCCTACAGAACCTGGCATTGCGGTTTATATATTCACAGTATTTGTGACAAACGTCCTTTACGAACTTGCGTGTCAGGGCCAACATCCAACCACTTGTGCAACGCAGAATGGTTTATAGACTAAAACTTTTACACCTCCTTTACCACGGCTCTTATCGATTACCCCAAGCGACATACATTCGTGCAGGCATTCAACTCGGACGAATTGTAGTAAAACAATACGTCAACAACCCTCTCATAATAACACTTACAAATATTTTTTTTATTTCCGCACACGATTTTCCATTGGAATATACTGCCTGCTGATGTTGTAAACTGCTCATCTGTCGATTATATCATTAGCAGCTTTCAGAATTCAAAATTCAAATGTTAAAAAATAATTTGTGTCATTAGTATTTCATATAAAACCCCTTGAGCCTGCACAGTTATTATAATGCTGTATTCCCTGTTTACATGAACACCTTGTTTACTGCATAATGTGCGTATTCCTTGTTCATTTTGTATGTGCTCATACTCTTTGCTCTGTACATATGCTTTCATTTTTTTTCCAGTTTGTTGTGAACTGTATTCAAGTTCAACCCACTCCTGCATGGGCCCGAGAAGGGCCGGCAGTATTGCGAAATAAAATAAATTAAAGTATTGTGAAATAACATTCGAGAAGAATTCATGTGCCTTAGTGCGAAGACAACCAGCGGTTTGGTTAAAGATGTCCAAATTACACAGCACCTTGAATTTCTGGCGCTAACTCGAAAGAATGCAGGCTGTCCTCAAACAGAATCTTGCAGATTTGGAGATTTCAGCCACTCCCCCCCCCCCCCCCCCCTTAGGCCTAACGTTCTAGCCTAGATTGAAAGCTTCCTTGCTAACAAAACGTAATTCGTGACGGCTGACAATTTTGATTCCTCTTCCTGTACAGTGACGTCCGAGGTGCCGCAGGTTCTGTCCTCGGCCCGATTTTATTTTAAGCACACAGGGTAGACACAGGGTAGGGTAAAATTTATAAAAAAAGATCTAAATTCGGTTTTTTGCTTGTTTGGAATGATAAGGCCTTCCTTAACACTATCCAGTGCCCCACGCATTTTTGCGCGCTTTGATTGAGCCAAAAGGACCAGGTTTTCGAGACCAAGTGACGAGCGGCCAAGCCCCTTTTCTCATACCATGCAAAACCTGTGCTTTCTGCCTGAAGTGAATTTTTTTAAAGATCGAAGCTGGCAGTTTCTCTGAGCTTAGCGGGTTTTTAAAAACGTATTCCGGCTGCTTAAAGGCACATGGTGCAGTTTTTTTGAACATGCGTGGCATTTACCGAGTCCACTCGCCTTGTGTGTGTGAGATGCGCATGGAGACGTGGTTCTGTGCATTTAGTTCGAGTTCAGTTGCACCTTTGTTGATTTTGGTGCGGCAGCAAAATATATATTCTGGTCTTGAAAAATCAAAGAAACTGTTTCAAAGGCGCAGTATAATTGAAAATTGACGCGCTTCGGCTACTAACCGAAAAGACACCGGGAGCGCTCGTGCGAGCACTTCAGCAAGTAAGCTTTGTCCTCATTCCGCGTCGCCGCAGGGACAAAATGTTACCTGTAGGGACAATGGCTACGCTTTGATTGATGTGGAGCTTCTACAACCGTGATTACTACTAACTGTGTCTGCACAGAATGCGGAGGAGCCGTGACACTCGTAGAGAACACAATGGATCGTGTTCCTTGGAATGGAAACCCTCAGATCTGCAATTTTTGAACCCGTTCCAACTTTCAAAAATGCTTAGATGGTCCGAGTAAGCGTCCTCGAAGCCGTTTGGCACATCACCGAGGGGCAACACTGTGATATGGTTGGGTGAGATCGACCGCCATCGACAGTATTTGGCCATTACAGAGACAGGAGATATGACAAAACAAGCCAGGGAACCAAGAAAACAAGAAAAGTAGTGAAAATCTGATTCGTGTGATGACGATATGAGAGCTGTCTATTAAATAAATTGTTCAGTAGATCTTCTTTTTGAACAAAACATCAAATAAACTCGTTTTTTCTCTTTGACTCTCAATATCTCGAAATCAAGTTTTTTGTTACATTTGCCCCATTACCAAAACAACTTGAAAAAAGAAAACAGAAGGCTGATTTTTTACCAGAATAAACGAAACGCCAGTACCAAGCGACTAAACAAGAGTGGTGTACGTATGCGGAATATTTAACATTGTTTGCAGGTTTATTTAAAAATATTGACAAAAATACTTGCATTGCTAAAAAATTGCAAAAAAGTTAACACTTGAAATAAAATTGTAATTCTAGCTCCATTGCAATAACCGACGGCCATGAATAAAATGAAACAATCCCGATCGCTTTGCATAGAGCAGGTTTTGAGCAAAGGGGTCTTAATGATAACTTAAAATTCATGGGACTTATAGGACCTGCCCTGTGCCCTTAATCTATATTGACGACCTGGCTAATGTAGTTGGATGATCTATCAGGTTATGAGCCGATTATTGCGTAACTTATCGCGTAATGTCGTCGTATACTGATCCCAGCACTTTAAACTAACCTTAACGCTATATTTAGGTGGTGCAACGCACGGCAAATCGATCTGAACGTTACAGGAGTCACAGTTTCACCGCATGGGCGAAGCAATGAATGCGATAGCAACCAATTGGAATGTTATACGAAATAATGCTGGCTGCTAATTCCGTTAGGATGCAATCTCGCGTAACTCTACAAAGCGCTGGCCTAAGAGGACAAGGCCGCTCGAGGAAGTGAATCGGTTTTCATTCTGTACGTCGCCTCAACGCGAAGCAAGCGGTGAGAGCACAGCACTCACAAGAGTAGGAGCCGTCTACTGATGTCTGTCGAGACAGCACGCGCGACCGCGCCCTTTTGATCAAAGCTCGCAGTTGCTGCCCGAACGACGCAGACCCCTCACCGGTACCCTTTCATGCTCCTTCACCCGACGGAGACGGCCGGCGCGTTCAATCTCTGCCTGAGCCGCACCCGCCTGCAGCCTTCGCAAGCTTTTGTTCGCGCATAGAACATATGACGCGCGGGGCGATGTTATCCATTTGCGCTTCATACGGAACGTGACGCTGACGGTAAAAATGCGCCTCGAGTGTCCATGTAATTGCTATCTCAATAAAAGTTTAAAGTGATGAGAATCTCACGACATTCGACTACTTGTAGCCTCCCGTAAGCGTCTTAGTGTTCACATAATTGCTAACCTTTCTAGGCAAACGCAAATGAACTACATCATTAATAATGCCAATCGTACGTAAGCTACTTACGCCGTAACTTTTCGAAGCCACCATCTTACACTTGCGGTGCATAGTTCGAAAGACTATTACTTTAACTCATCTCTGCCAAATTTCATTAAAAGTGACCCAAGTAAGTTTTGTAATTACATTGCCGTGAAGAAAAAACCAATTCACAAATGACAGTGAATGGACAGATGGTCACTGAAAACATAGAACTTGCCAATCACTTTAATACGTTTTTTCACCGCGTTTTTTCTGATTCTGGTAATTGTTCACACAACTGTGCAGTGCCGCAATTTTCTGATGTAAATTTTATATCGGAGCCGGGTGTACTTAATATGCTGCTAAATCTCAAACCCGAATGTTCCAGTGGACCTGACAATATCCCCAATTTGTTTCTTCGTAGATATGCAGTAACTTTATCAAAGTTTCTTGTTATAATATTTCGTACGTCACTGTTGTCAGAATTACCGAGTGACTGGAGGACAGCCCGCATTGCACCAATTCATAAGAATGGAGACTGTCTTCTCGTAGAAAATTACCGTCCTTTTTCTTTAACGTCATCATGCTGCAAACTTATTGAACGTATTATCGCAAAAAGCATAACTACATATTTAGATCAGCATTCTGTTTTAACTAATTGTCAGCATGGATTTAGAACAGGGCATTCGACTGTCACACAGCTGATCACTGTTGTTCATTCTTTTGCATCAACTTGACAAAAACGGACAAATCGACATAATTTTTCTAGACTTCCGGAAAGCCGTTGGTACTGTCCCACACGATAAATTAATTCTTAAACTTAAACATACCGGAAGTCCGGGAATGTTTATTTCTTGGGCTGCTGCATCTTTGTCTAACCGGAATCAATTCGTAGAGATTATTGGTGCAAAATCGGGCTGCCTTCTAGTCACATCGGGTGTGCCGCAGGGCAGTGTCCTCGGCCCTCTTCTTTTTATTATATATATTAACGACATTGTTAACATGGTTGAAGGTGGTGTGCAGATTCGATTATTCGCTGATGATTGCGTGCTTTTTAAAGATATTAATTCTGTCAATGACCAAATTAGTTTATGTGGTAGTTTAAATAATATTCTTGAATGGTGCATGTGCTGGAAAATGACACTAAACACAGACAAAAGCGTACTAATGCGAATGACTCACAAGAAATCACCTTTGCTTCATACGTATAAATTAGGTTCATCGCTCTGCACGAAGTAACCCAATATAAGTATCTAGGAGTCACCTTTAACAACATGTTAACATGGAATGACCACATTAGTAACACTTGCACCTCAGCCTTCAGAAAATTATGCCTCTTGAGGCACAAACTTAAAAAAGCCCCTTCCGTTGTAAAATTGCTATGCTATAACACCTTAATCAGAACTAAACTGGAGTATGCATGTATTGTTTGGGATCCGTATACTAAAACTAATATCAATAACCTCGAGAGAGTGCAGCGAAAGGCAGTTAGATTTATATTTAACAAATTCTCAAGATTGGATTCACCCACAGAACCTATGAAAACTAACCATATTGAACCACTCGAGATGAGAAGACAAAAAAAGAGAGTGGAATTTCTTAAACTGCTTTACACGAATGATTCACCACTAGACTCATCTCTATATCTATCACCCCTATTAACCAGACCCACACGCCACCATAGACAGGATGCATTAACACCTTACTTCGCGAGAACGAACAGTTTTAAGAATTCTTTTTTCCCTCGTACTAAAGCCTAATGGAATTGTATAATCGAATCAACACCGTAATCCTCATTATTATTGATTTGTTTTATAGAGTTTTGCCGGACATATTGACTCTATTTCTGTAATATTGTTTTGTTTCCTTTGTTCTTTCCAACTTTTTTTCTAAACGTGTTCAGTGTTGTACCATTTTATTGCCCTCCCTGCTTGGACTACGTGTCCGCAGTATTTGATAAATAAATAAATAAATAAAATAAATAAATGTCTTAAACTCACATTATATAAAATTCTCGTTACGTCTAAGTTTGAATATGCATTTGTTTTGCACGATCCAACTTACGAATTTCTGATCAACAAACTTGAGCCAGTGCAAAACAGAAGTACGCGTTTCATTTTGTCTAATTATTCCTGCTTTTCCACCGTATCATCTATGAACCATGCTCTCTACAACTTCCTAATATCTCTCTGCAAGAAAGTGTCTCGTTTTATCATTATTTCAAATACTTCCATTATCCACCCCTAAATAAAGTCATGGCAGCTTCGCACTAGTGGCGCCAAACCTCAAGGATGGCCTTCCTCATTTCTCTTTCTTTCTTTCTTCTCTATGTCTTTCCCTTTCTCGCTCTTTTTATATTCTTCCCTTTCTTCCTCTCTCCCTCTCTCTATTTATCGCTTCCTCTTTCTTTGTATCTCTGCCTTCATTCTCTTTATTCCTCTCTGTTTTTCTCTTCCTCTTTCTTTCTATCGCTTTCTCTCTTTCTTTCTCCCTATTTTCTATCTCTTGCTTTCTCTCTCTCTTTTTCTCACGTTTTCGTTTGACACTGGCACCTGCTGTACACAATAGTGGGGCAGGCCCAATTCCCGTGGCGCATACCCACCTGAGGAGTTTTGCCCGACGGAGCACAAGTTGCCGATAGCCTAAACAATTTCGCTGTAAAGGCAACGAACAGAGCACGTGTCGGTTCATGATGATGATAGTTTTTTTACGATGGAGCACAAGTTACCGACAGCTTACACAGCTCCGCCGTCAAAATAAGTTATTACTGAGCCATGTGTTTTGTCTGGTCGCACTATCACCGTCATAAAATTGAAGCCCCTTTTTGTCGTACTAACTTGTTTTGCAATTCTTCCATGCCGAAGATAGAAATTGAGAGGGACATGCGGGTACAGCCTAAGAATGGAGCCCACCCCCATCGTCACCGCTCCAAGTGCCGCTGCATTTAAATCCGCTTTCGAAGATTATTGTTTGTACTAGCCGCAAAGAATATGCATTGTTTTCTCTCAACTTGTTTTGTCGTGCATTGTTTTGTCGTGCATGACCGTCTGGGCTGCAGATCATTACGAGAGGTCCTGCAGCGCACGATGATGACGATGACTGCTGTGCTTCCGGCGCCTCTAGGCAAGAATGACGAAGGTTCAGCGCCAATCATTTCAATGGAAAACACGGCCCCGTGCAAGCTGCAACAAGTTTGGAAACGAGTGTCGAACTGTGTTGGCTGTGACTGTCAGGGGATCGGCGCGCCTAAGCGCTGGTTTGATACACTAGAAGTTTAATCAGCGCAAGAGATAAAGGAGCAGCAAAATAAGGAAGCTGACACCAGCGCTGGCTCAATGCAAGGTGCAGTGAGGTACAACAAGGTGACACCAGCGCTGACTCACAGCAAGGCGCAAGGTGCGCTGACTCACAGCATAACCGCGCAGTATACATTTGTGCAGCCTGCAAAAAAAGGAGAAACAAAAAATGATAAAACAATGATAAAATAACCAGCCTATCAATATCATCAGTATGCGCAATGCATAGTGAGCGAACAAACGCGCGAAAGGACATCAATTTAATTGTCTAATTAAGCTATATAGATCGCTTTATTGTGCGTTAGCAGGCCTTCTATAGAAGGCCTGCTAACGCGCACGTTGCCTTGCCTAGGCATTTCTAAAGCCTCCACGATTTCTCGTGTCAGCTGGTCCTGAGGACGTTTGGCCACAGCACAATGGTGAAAGTCATGAACGCAGCCGCAGCCTCAGCAGTGCATACCAAGGTGGCCAGATGGCGCCGAAGAAACGCTGTAAGCGTGCTTTTATAGCCGCTCATTCAAACATCGATCCGTTTCGCCGATAAATCCCTGGGGCCGTCAACTGAGCTGCTCAGGAAAACCGAGCTTGCCAGACATCGGAAGAAGTTCGTTTAGTCGCACTGAAGGGGTGGTGTATTCCCCGCCCCCGTCTTGCGGCGAGTGGGGTATCGGCCAAACAGGTCGTTGTTTGAATGAGCAGCTACAAGTGCACGCTTACAGTGTTCCTTCGGCGGCATCTGGCCGCGCTTGTATTCAATGCCGAGGCTGTGGCTGCGTTCCCGACTTTCAGCGCTGTGCTCTGGCAGCGCCTCCTCTATTTTTCTGTGCCTGGGCGAAGGAGCGGAGCGCAATGGCAACCGACCGTCGGTGTTAGTGCGGCTTTTAGCCGACGGACGCCACCACCGTAGTAGACCAGCCGTCGCGTCGTCGCTCGCGGAAACGAATGCCGTGGCTGCATTCGAAGCTGCTATATGGTACAGTTTTCGGCTGTATTCGCGTTGTTTAAATGATAATAAAAACTTGTAAACTGGAATCGTGAAGCACATGTCGTTCTGGGCAACCAGCCCATTTCGAAGGCATGTGTCTTTCGCGGCTATTTGATCGAGACGCTCGCGCGTCGTCTGCTAGCCCGATTCCAGAGAGCGCATGCCAGTGATGCGTGGAAAATTGTTTTGTCACCGTTATGTTCGCTTGACTGAGAGTCGGTTATTGACTGTCTGAAAGTCGATTTTCGAAAGCAGCATTTGCCAAGAGCTAATACTGAAAGCTTGGGCGCTTAAAGTTTCCCGATGCGTGCTACCGTCTACTGGTGTAGCACACTATACGCAAGCCATGAGTTCATGTGCTAAATAGCATGAAATGTCACTAAGCTGCTTCCAGTGAAAATGTACATAATGATTGTCGGTTGTTTCGCCGGTAGTGCATGTAGTGTCCATGGGCTCCTATTCTTCAGCTTCGGGACCTAATGTCAGCGCTGCATGCACATGGCGGCGGTCGCGAGGCAGCAATGCTACTGGTACTACATGCATTCGTTGACTGTTCGGACGCAACACGGTCACGTTTAGGGATACTTGCTATGCTTGATTCAGTTGTTACCTTGGGCTGCAAACGTGAAGGGTAGTCTGCAAAGAGTGACGCTACTGCATTTTTCGTAAGCCGCCGCTTCTTATATTCTATAAAATCTTCGCGTCGTAAGCGACGGCTGCATATTCTAGTGTAGTTTGAAGATGTATTAGGAGACCAATTATCCCGCCTAGTTACTGCAAGCCACCTCTACCGAACACCAGGGGCAGCTGGAATTTCATGGAGGGACAGCCGAACAGTGCATTACGGCGAACTCCTTAGATGCCTCATCAAACGCGAAAATTGACCGTCGGCGGCGTCAGCACGAGTGATGCAAAAAATAATTACGCGATGACTTCATCATATGACGTCACAGATCATAAAATTTTATGATATCGTCGTGACGTCACATAACGTGACGTCGTCATATTGCATCTTCGCTTGGTCAAAATGGGCCGATCACGGAGGCAGTGCATGCCTCCGCTGATGTGCAGAAAGCTTGCACCACGTTAGGCACAGAAATATCTCGGAGGGAGGCAGGAAATGTTCAATACATTGACTAGAAGAAAAAGATGAAGATGGCTTTCGCCTTTCAGTCGTCTTAGATGAATGCATAAATGACCCCGTGTGATTTTTTCTTTATCAATAAAGGGAAATAAAAAAAGACAATCCTGATTTCTTTCAGTTCCATTTGCAGAGTGGAACACAAAAGTATGACATACTAAGGCATTGGGGCGGTTGCAATAGACTGAAATAGAAAATAAAACGCGAATACTATCAAACTCGAGTGCAAGTATCGAACCGGCAGCACGGCCTGACAGTCTGCCTGTGGAATACTCACAGCGGGGATGGAAAGACACGAGAACATGCGGGATCTGCTTCTTTGCTGTTTCGCATCTATTTTCGAATGGTTATAGCCTGGATACTTGATGAGAACACGACGTCATCCGTGACAGAATAACAGACCATCTAGCACCTTTTTATTGCCACCACGGTTAGAGCGTGACGAAAACAGCGCGCCGCTATGTTCGCGTTTCTTTCCATCCCCATGTATCTGTGAAAGCCTGCAAGAAGCACAAACGCAACTAAACACGGACGCAAACACGAATTCGCGAGCTTCGTAATACGCGCGGCCGTTCAGCGCCAGCTTCCCGTAGTCTACTTGCACAGCGCCACCACGCGGCAGCGGCGAGCGGACGCGGAGCGCGCGCTCGACGGCCCGAGGAGTGCGTTCGCCCAGGCACTGAAAAATAGAGGAGGCGCTGGCTCTGGTCAAACGTCCTCGGGACCAGCTGGCATCTTGGAGGCTTTAGAAATGCTTTGATAAGGCAGCGTGTGCGTTAGCAGGCCATCTGTAGCGTTATCGGACAAAGAAATTGACTTCGTTTCGCACGTTTGTACACGCAACGTGAATTGTGCAGAGTTTACAAGCTGGTTATTTTATCGTTCTTTTATCATTTTTATTGTTTCTTCTTTTGTTATAGACTGTGCAAGTACACACTGCGCGGTTTTGACAAATAAACCTTTTTGTGAGTTAGCGCTGTAGGCAGCGTTCTTATTTTCTTGTGCTGTTTTATTTTTTAGTGTGTCCTGCCAGCTCGCCCAAGCATCAACTTTAGCTGGTTTGAGGGGGCGAAATGACCAAAAATGCCGCAGTTGGGGCTTTGAATAGCACTGCTTCGAACCTGCAGTTACAGCGGAGTCCGCAAATGCAGCTGTGAAATTGTCCAGTAACCGAAATTTCAGACGTTCTTGTACATCGATATGAATACAGGGTGCCCCAGCTAACTGCATATATATATATATATATATAAGTTTTACAGCTAACATCACCGCTTCCTTTGTGTCATCACTGCCCCCCCCCCCCCCTATTGACCTTCCGTTCTCTTGTCCTCTGGAAATGGTGAAGTAGAAGAAACCGACAGTCCCTTTAGCTAACCTTATAAGGAGAGCACAGGATACACGACACACTCATTAAATTACTGACTTTTGGTACCATTCGTGTGCACGCCGCCGACGCGGCATTTTTCGGCTAGTGTGCCACATAAGGCTTTCGCCCTAATAAGTACGGAATGAATTTTTTGCGTCCGATCCGACGTGGGCCGTCGGATGCTCCGGCAAGCGGTGTACGACCATTGAGGACACATGCTTTCGCCTTCAAGAGTAGAACGCGACAGCGTGGTCGGGCCCCGTTGGCATCGTCCTCTCATTCGCTTGCCAGGCATCGTTTCCCAATGGACGCCTCAGCTGTGCCGCGGGGAAGGGATGGTCTCTATGCGTAACGTTGGCCGTTTGGAAATCTCCTAGAATAGATGCCTACTGCAAGTGCAGTTGCGAGGGGCCCGCTTTGACAAAAGTTATTATGTGAACCAGCGAAATACTCATTACGCGTCTCTAAGGTGGCAATACGCGTAGCTGCGCACTTAGTTTGTGCGGCTGCAGCTGCTCCTGGTGCTGACTAATTATGCCTGAGCGCTTTGCAATAGATGGGCCCTTAAACCACTCACTCTTTGCTGAATTCATATGGCGTGACGCCTGGTGCAAATATATATACTCTTCTGCCACGCAATATTATATGTGTTAACGGAACCCCTCGCCCTGCAGACGCCGGTATAGGTTTTTTTTTTTTTGAAGCAGTTTTTTTAAAGTGTGGCGCCGGTAAAACACCTGACTGCCACGCAGAGTACCCGGGTTCGATTCCTACGCGAACCGAAGATTTTTATTATTATTCGCATCTTTCCATTTTTCGCTCACGGACGATTTTTTGCTAACAGCCAACAACGTCGACACCGACAACGGAATTTCTGCGACACGGGCTCTTTAACGCTCTCGCGTTAAATAGACATCACGACAGACTTGTCTCAAAAGCTTGTCTCAAAAGCGGTTAAGAAAATGTCTGCTCTGCTACTCTTTGTGCACAGAATGTGTGATTGTAACAGGGCTTTATTACCACTATATTTTCTGCCATTGCAAACAGGATGGATGCTGCCATTATGATCACGTTTCTATTATTGTATTCTCTATTGCATCCACTCGTGCGGACGGTCGTCGTCACGTTTTAGATCACTCCGCCTTGACATTTCGCTGCAGACGCGGCCTTTCACGTACAGAACGTTCTCAGACACGGAATTCTGGAGACTAACGATACCCTGGTGCAGCGTTGCTAATTTGCTAATGCCACCCTTGCGCGATAGATTGGGGAGCTAGCCCGACTTCCGATGGTGCAACATTGCGGAAAGGCCCTGCGCGCAATGCATGCTTATATGATTGGCGTCTGCAATTGAGCACCGGCTAGCTGGAGCACCCACTTCTGCTCTCCACTTTACTCAGCAGCCGCCGCGTTCTACGCCACGTGACTAACATGAGGCTCCTTACCCACGTCATGATCCTGTACCATGGGCTCCTGCTTCGCTTTTCTGTTGTTGTTAAGTACCGTCGAAAGGTTGTCGACTCCTACTGGCAACATGAGTTCATGAACACCAGTGAGAATGCTTTGTATCGCTTCTTTATAGCCTGAGAAAAGTCATCTCTTGTGCCCACGTGATCTCGCTTTCCCCCACTTTTGCGTGAAACAATTTACGCTCTATCGAATAGACAGCTCGTATGACATGACGAGTACTAGATTCAGGACAATTGCCCCTAATGAAAATTCGGCTTAAACTATGTTTCGAGCTATAGAATGGTTGTTTTGTCATTCCATGGAATTAAAAAAAACAAAAAAAACAAGGAGATTCTGGCTTTTTTCCTTTCCAGTGATGCTACCGAGCACTTCTAATTTTGCGAAATTTCTTCAGCAGGAAAAAATTTCATTTGGGAGCACTTTGGAGCAGCTAAAAAACTTATTTTGGAGAACATTGGAGCTTCGGAGAGTACGCTGAAGCACCTAATTTAACATTCTGGAGTACGTTGGAGAAGCAAGTTGCATTGACATTCCGATATCTGAATAATTAGTATGAACTCTAGTGGTGAGCTACATAAATGTCTCGATTCGTTGTAAATCTCACGGAGCCAATGCTCACCATACCAGAGCACTCATTATTTCACTCTATTATGCGAAAATAAGGGCGTGATGCCCTTGGATGTTGTGGAATAACCTCCTCAATTATTTTTCTTTCTACGCAAGCAAATAAACAGAATATTGGATGCATAAAATTGGTTATGATGAAATAACACTCTAAATACAACGATGTGGTCATTGAAGTTCAGGGCTCCTGCTACAAATCTGTAGTCTTTATGTTTATGAAATGTTGCACTTTAAAACAGCAGAAGTTAGATAAAAGCCGTGTCATACAACAGTGCCTCAATACATGGGCGTCGGCAGAACTTTGCAATGGGGGGGGGGGGGGTGGAGGCGGAGGGTGCAAACAATCCTTTGCGCCTCATGCTAAATATTCACTGTACCTTCTTATGCATTCTCTGAAGGCGAAAGCCAGACACTCTTTTCTTCTTAGTCGACTGTATTGATCCTTTTTGATTGATTATTGCATATTACCTTAATTACATGGCTTGCAACACTTGAAATGAGCTACCAGCAGTGTTTCTGGAACAAACGATGTCAGTCGATGACTTGCCGCCCCACTTGGCCTAGAAGTCACGAGCCTCTGCGGAGAGCGCGTTTCGCTATTGAGCCGACTTGCTTAACAGAAGGTGCATGGAGTTTTGGCTTAATCTAGACGCACATGCAACTGCTGTTTCGTCTGCGAAACAATCCTTGGTCCGTGGATGTGAATTTAATGGCCCCAAAAGCAAGCTCCACATGTTTTGACGCGCCGGTGGTGCGATTGCCCGTGATAGACGCCGTGAAACCCGATACCTTGGCGCAGTTTGCCGCAATTTACATCGATTTTATCAGGGTGGCGCAGTAAATCCAATTTGGCGCACCTTTGCGCAGTTGGCGCAGGAGTGGAATCGCTGCCTCTCATATGACTGCAGGTCCACGACACCACCACAGGGAAAAGCAGACTAGTTTGAAAATGGTGGTTTGATGCTCGGGAAGAGCCTTATTCCTGCAGCCATAAGGGAGCACGGCGCAGCGTCGTTGGAGGGAGGGGCAACAGCAGCGAAAGAAGGGAGGGGAAAGGAGAGGCCACCTTCTCGTGACCCACATCACCGATCGCACGGACAGGACACCTGCAGACCTTTTCACAAGAGAGAAAAAACGCCGCCATGCTGGGCTGCGCGCGGGAGTACAAAGGCTGACGTCACAGCCTCGGCAGTGCATTTTTTGGGGGGTCACGCCTTGTTAGCGCAGGCCAGAGAGGATTGTGGCGGCGCCCAAGGAGCCTTCTGTGAAAAGGTCTATACCCCCTATAGAAAAACTGGTGGGGGCCTGGTTTTCAGAAGGCTGGGCTTTGCTTTCCCTCTCTCTGCTGGCACACCACTTTTGGCTAAATTTTTGCTTAGGGCAGCCATGTTTGCCTGTTCTACAGACCCTGTTATTTGGTTGTTTTTCTCCACCTGTGTTCATAACTTTAGCCTCATTGATATTAAGACTAGCCTTTTATTTGTTTTCTTAATTTATCGTCATAATGCGGGGTTTTAGGTCTCTTCGGCGTCCTACTACCAAGATATAGCGTCAAGTGCATCAAGCAGGTTGCCTGTCTGTCCGTTCTCACTCGAACATCCCTGTCATCCGGCTTGCAGTGTCCGAGCACGCGCATTAATTCAGCATATATAAGAAAATATTACACATGTTTTCTCTTTTGAACCTCATACCAATCTTTCTTGCCAAAATTTGCCTTGCCCAGCGCAAACGTTCCTTAATATGAATTATGAAGTCTTCAGGGATTCCTTTTAAGTGCGGATCACTTTAGGGGCCCGGCCTGCCATAGGCTGTCGCCTGCTGTCATCGTATGCTGTCGTAGCTTGGCGTAACGCGGCAAAACGATGAATAGCATAGCCATCTGTATCATATTGAGCGCGCGCTTGTCCGTTGTTGTTCGTTGTCCGTGCTCACGGGACAGCACCGTGTAAAATCGTAACATCAGATTTAACGATATGCTAATATCAATCATAATTGCGACGAAACAATATAAAACACCTACAAACACAAACCCTTTATACTAGTCGGTGACACCAACGTACACATTATGGACCTTAGGACCTAGCTCTGTCGTCGACTCTGACTGTCGGCTGTCACGGTATAATAGCAAACCGCTGCTATAGTCGAAACATATATGTGTGTATGGGAATAAAAAAAAGCGTTTACAATAAACTAACATCAATCATAATTGTCACAGAAGAATATAAAACACCAACAAGCACAAACCCTTTATACTAGTCGGCGACTTCAATGTCGACATTATGGACCTTAGGACCTAGCTCTGTCGTTGACTCTGACTGTCGGCTGTCACGGTATAATAGCAAACCGCTGCTATAGTCGAAACATATATGTGTGTATGGGAATAAAAAAAAACGTTTACAATAAACTAACATCAATCATAATTGTCACAGAAGAATATAAAACACCAACAAGCACAAACCCTTTATACTAGTCGGCGACTTCAATGTCGACATTATGGACCTTAGGACCTAGCTCTGTCGTCGACTCTGACTGTCGGCTGTCACGGTATAATAGCAAACCGCTGCTATAGTCGAAACATATATGTGTGTATGGGAATAAAAAAAAACGTTTACAATAAACTAACATCAATCATAATTGTCACAGAAGAATATAAAACACCAACAAGCACAAACCCTTTATACTAGTCGGCGACTTCAATGTCGACATTATGGACCTTAGGACCTAGCTCTGTCGTCGACTCTGACTGTCGGCTGTCACGGTATAATAGCAAACCGCTGCTATAGTCGAAACATATATGTGTATGGGAATAAAAAAAAACGTTTACAATAAACTAACATCAATCATAATTGTCACAGAAGAATATAAAACACCAACAAGCACAAGCCCTTTATACTAGTCGGCGACTTCAATGTCGACATTATGGACCTTAGGACCTAGCTCTGTCGTCGACTCTGACTGTCGGCTGTCACGGTATAATAGCAAACCGCTGCTATAGTCGAAACATATATGTGTGTATGAGAATAAAAAAAAACCTTTACAATAAACTAACATCAATCATAATTGTCACAGAAGAATATAAAACACCAACAAGCACAAACCCTTTATAATAGTCGGCGACTTCAATGTCGACATTATGGACCTTAGGACCTAGCTCTGTCGTCGACTCTGACTGTCGGCTGTCACGGTATAATAGCAAACCGCTGCTATAGTCGAAACATATATGTGTGTATGGGAATAAAAAAAACGTTTACAATAAACTAACATCAATCATAATTGTCACAGAAGAATATAAAACACCAACAAGCACAAACCCTTTATACTAGTCGGCGACTTCAATGTCGACATTATGGACCTTAGGACCTAGCTCTGTCGTCGACTCTGACTGTCGGCTGTCACGGTATAATAGCAAACCGCTGCTATAGTCGAAACAAATATGTGTGTATGGGAATAAAAAAAAACGTTTACAATAAACTAACATCAATCATAATTGTCACAGAAGAATATAAAACACCAACAAGCACAAACCCTTTATACTAGTCGGCGACTTCAATGTCGACATTATGGACCTTAGGACCTAGCTCTGTCGTCGACTCTGACTGTCGGCTGTCACGGTATAATAGCAAACCGCTGCTATAGTCGAAACATATATGTGTGTATGGGAATAAAAAAAACGTTTACAATAAACTAACATCAATCATAATTGTCACAGAAGAATATAAAACACCAACAAGCACAAACCCTTTATACTAGTCGGCGACTTCAATGTCGACATTATGGACCTTAGGACCTAGCTCTGTCGTCGACTCTGACTGTCGGCTGTCACGGTATAATAGCAAACCGCTGCTATAGTCGAAACATATATGTGTGTATGGGAATAAAAAAAACGTTTACAATAAACTAACATCAATCATAATTGTCACAGAAGAATATAAAACACCAACAAGCACAAACCCTTTATACTAGTCGGCGACTTCAATGTCGACATTATGGACCTTAGGACCTAGCTCTGTCGTCGACTCTGACTGTCGGCTGTCACGGTATAATAGCAAACCGCTGCTATAGTCGAAACATATATGTGTGTATGGGAATAAAAGAAAACGTTTACAATAAACTAACATCAATCATAATTGTCACAGAAGAATATAAAACACCAACAAGCACAAACCCTTTATACTAGTCGGCGACTTCAATGTCGACATTATGGACCTTAGGACCTAGCTCTGTCGTCGACTCTGACTGTCGGCTGTCACGGTATAATAGCAAACTGCTGCTATAGTCGAAACATATATGTGTGTATGGGAATAAAAAAAAAACGTTTACAATAAACTAACATCAATCATAATTGTCACAGAAGAATATAAAACCCCAACAAGCACAAACCCTTTATACTAGTCGGCGACTTCAATGTCGACATTATGGACCTTAGGACCTAGCTCTGTCGTCGACTCTGACTGTCGGCTGTCACGGTATAATAGCAAACCGCTGCTATAGTCGAAACATATATGTGTGTATGGGAATAAAAAAAAACGTTTACAATAAACTAACATCAATCATAATTGTCACAGAAGAATATAAAACACCAACAAGCACAAACCCTTTATACTAGTCGGCGACTTCAATGTCGACATTATGGACCTTAGGACCTAGCTCTGTCGTCGACTCTGACTGTCGGCTGTCACGGTATAATAGCAAACCGCTGCTATAGTCGAAACATATATGTGTGTATGGGAATAAAAAAAAACGTTTACAATAAACTAACATCAATCATAATTGTCACAGAAGAATATAAAACACCAACAAGCACAAACCCGTTATACTAGTCGGCGACTTCAATGTCGACATTATGGACCTTAGGACCTAGCTCTGTCGTCGACTCTGACTGTCGGCTGTCACGGTATAATAGCAAACCGCTGCTATAGTCGAAACATATATGTGTGTATGGGAATAAAAAAAAACGTTTACAATAAACTAACATCAATCATAATTGTCACAGAAGAATATAAAACACCAACAAGCACAAACCCTTTATACTAGTCGGCGACTTCAATGTCGACATTATGGACCTTAGGACCTAGCTCTGTCGTCGACTCTGACTGTCGGCTGTCACGGTATAATAGCAAACCGCTGCTATAGTCGAAACATATATGTGTGTATGGGAATAAAAGAAAACGTTTACAATAAACTAACATCAATCATAATTGTCACAGAAGAATATAAAACCCCAACAAGCACAAACCCTTTATACTAGTCGGCGACTTCAATGTCGACATTATGGACCTTAGGACCTAGCTTTGTCGTCGACTCTTTATGTCGCTTTATATCACTAAATTTACATTACATATATGTGTATGTGAATAAAAGAAGGTTTGCAATAGACGAACATGAATCATAATTTCGACAGAAGAAGATAAAACACCTGCAAGCACAAACCCTTTATACTAGTCGGCGACTTTAACGGAGACATTATGGACCTTAGGACCTAGCTTTGTCGTGGACTCTTTATGTCGCTTTATGTCACTCAATTTACACTGTATTGGGCAACGCTCGGGCAACGTACGGTTACTCACCCATACACTCTAAGAAAAAAAAAGAGTATGCGTGACTCTTTTCGGAGAGTTCTGACTTGCCACGTATAGGACTCTCTTTAAATAGTCACGGTGACTATCTTGGTGGGTCAGGGTCGGCTCGCTCTAGGAGAGTCCCCTGACCCTCTAGGAAGAGTGCAAAGACTCTCATCGGGAGGATCACGTTACCACTCATAGGGAGTCAGACGACTCTTACCGGTAACGCTCCTAGGGGGGTCAAGGGACCCACACCGAAGCATCAAGCGACTCCACAAGTATTTTAAGCTACTCATTTGATCCTTGCTCTACTTTTGCGCGACTACTGTTGAAAATAGTGGAGTATTCATTTTAAGCAAGTCCAATAATACTTGCCGTTTTGCCCAGCGACTGTAAAAAAAGAATAGTTCAGTTGTAGCATTATTTTAATGAAACTCGTCAAAAAACACATATTTTCCAACCAAGCGCGAAAAGATGGTCTGTGATTTCCAATTAAGAAGTTTGGGTATTCCTCATTTACATGCTTCTATGAGTATAGCCAACTAAAATGTGTGACTGTGATGTGCACAGTGTCATATGGTGCTAAATGAACAGCAGAAATCGCCATCATGTTTCCATATTTATTCCTTGTGATTAAGAATAACTCAAAAAGTGGTGACGGCTTGAGGCATCAGACTTGTGGCTTGCTAGGTTGTCGCTCCTGTCCAGCGTGAGCACCATGAAAAACGGTATCTGAAAAGCAGAACATGATATTATGATGAGAAAATGAAATTGCAGTAAAGGTTTGCAAAACCTACACAATAAGTGGTTCATACAGACATATTAAAGGCTAACGTCATCGCAGTGAATGCAAACCACGAAAACAGCAAACAGAAACGAGGGAAAAGAGTGCACGCCGGCGGCTGCAACAACGCGCGCCGTCGAAAGTCTAGAGCTTTTTCACTTTACCGGCGAGGCGTGTCCAACTTGAATGACTACCGCATACATTCTGGAAGCCACCGTACTATATCTGCACCTCAAACTACCGTCTTTAAGCCAACAAAAACTATTACATATGGTGCGTCTTAGCGTTCTGTACACAGGCTTTTTTTTCACGTTCCCACGCGTGGAAACACGACGCACACTCAAGGTCGATGGAAATGTTATTATGAAGTAGACTAAAGTGCATCTCAAAACAAAATCTTGCACCTTCAGTAGTGCTGCAGACACGACGTGCGATCAGCAAGAAATGACCCTCGATTATTGTTTGCATCGCTCACTTTATGGGAGCTTGTACAGCAACGCGCATAACGGTGGCAACTCGTTAACTGACAGCTTTAGTTAGGCATCCGCAACAGCCCCGCGGATACAGGCTACTGTTGGAAATGGCTGGCAGAATCCGCAGAGCTGCTGCAGACGCCCAGGTAAAGCTGTATAATTAGTACCTACGAAAGCAGTACACTCACCGTTAACTGGCGCCCGTTGTCGGTGTCCGCAGCTCCATGAATATTCCGCCCTCCAAGCGTGACTTCGTGCACGGAGCCGGCGTCAATACCACCGAAGACGCGCAACCAACTCATCCACGCAACGCATTCCAACAGATTCCAATAGACCAGGAGACTGAGACACTGAGACGACTGAGAGAGGAGAGCAGCGCGCCAGCCCGGCGCCAACCCCGTCTGTGTCGCCGAGCAAGGCGCCACAACGGCGCCAAAGGGCGAGCGTGCGATATGTATGGCGTATACGGCGGCTCTTCCGTATACCGAAGCCAATCGAAACGCGCTTCAGGAGGGTCCAGTGACTCCTTCCCAAATGCGAACTCTTTTTTTCTGCCTGTACCTTCCAAAAGGGGTCAGATGGACACCCGAAGAGAGTCATGGTTCCATGACCCTCTTTTGACTCTCTTTTTTCTTAGAGTGCACGATACCCAGAGCTTCGCCCACTCGGCATGATTCACTTCGTGGAGATGCGTGGATTTTTTTCCTCTTGGTCTTCGAGCGCCTTGAAAATGATAAGTGCGGAGCACTTTAGGCGCCCTGGCTGTCGTATGCTGTCGTATGTTGTCGTCGCTTGGCCTAACGCTGGCAAAACCAAGTATAAAAGTAGAAAAAAAAAGAGGAAGCACGCGAGAAATAGAAAAAACGAAAGGGAAAAAAGAAGAAAAATAGAAAGAGCAAGAGAAAGAAATACATAAAGAGAGAGGAAGAAATAAATAGAAATAAGGAGAAAAAAAGACAAAGAAGAAACGGAAAAAGAGAAAACGAAAGATAGAGAGGAGGAAAGAAAGAGAAAACCGAAGAGAAACAAAGAAGGCTGCCCAGCTCTGCGCTTCCTTCAGGCTTGGCACCACTAGTGCGAAGCTCCCTTAATTTCTATTTTCGTTCATACTTTCTGACATAGAGAGCTTGAAAGAAATAGAAATCTTTGTCACAAATCACTAAAAGAAAAATAGAAAAGTTTTTCTGTTTTTTACAACTTTCAATCAACCAACACATGTTCGTGATGTGGCCTCTGGAAGCACGCCATTTTCTGAACCCTGCTTTCTCTATCGCGATATCTGTATGCAAGGTGCTGTTCTATTTTACATTATTTTGAGGACTAGTGAACTGATGTGAGGAGTTAAGGCAATGGTTATGTCGACTGAATATTTCTTTTGGATCTTGTTTTTACGCCGTAGAATAACAATGTATCTCTTCCATCCGACAGACCATTCTGTTGCCTTCCAAATTTGTTGAAAAATTAATGATGACTTTTGTTGACCTCGGTCCAATTTTCTTCACAATTTACCTAAAGGTAGCTACCACAGGGGTCATTTGGTCTCATATCCTAAAGTTTTCACCGTAAGGTACATTCTTTGCATGTTAATTATACAATGTACATTAAAATTGCCTTCAAAACATTTCTCGCTGTTGGAATCGCTGTGCTCGATTTAATTGCACGTTGCCCTTAGGTACTCTTTCTAGTTAGCCTTATTCTGTTCTAGAAATTTAGCAGCAAGTCATCTTGTATATGCTGTGTGACATCTCGCTTTGGCCAACCGCCTTTAATGTGCTATGCTAGCCGCATCTTTTGAGGGCAGCTCTTTGGCGCCCGTTCCGGACTTCAGCATCGGCGTTCCTCGACACTCTGTTGGCCATGAATCTAAGGAAGGCCAGAATATGCATTCATTTGTATGAGACACCCCAAAACAGTAAGGTCTCTGGCGACGAATGACGCAGCACTCACATCGGGCCCTCGATTGCACTGCAGCGACATGGTGCATTCTCTGGCACTACTGGCCCTAGCAGAAGTATGTAGTAGAATTGTACACACGAATAGAGTTGTCCGTGATTAATAGTAGGGAGCACTACAATAATTATATTCTTCTCAGTGCTCGTGTCTACAAAATTATTTGGTGGGAAGTGCGTTCAAGCGTAAGGTGCCTATTTGTACAGTTTTGTGATTGTACACTAGTTTAAGAAGAGGAGTAGCAGGCGCCACACAACATGTCCTTAAATAAATGTAAAAAAAAATGCCTTGCGGAAGGGCAAGGCGCAATAATGGTCAAGATTAGTAATAAACGGCTAAGCCGGTACGTCACAATTGCAGATTAGGTATTTTGTTTCAATTTATTTCATTTCTGAATAAATTTTGATTGCAATCGCTGTGTTCAGTTTATCCTGAAAAAAAAATCACTAATCACAATAGAAATGCTGTGCGCACTGCATCGAAATAGGTTTTGTATATATTATAAATCGTAGTTTCTTGATAGCTCTGAATGACTGTCTTTTTTGATCGCGCGAAATATTGTATGTAAGCACCCACAATACCAGAACAATGCTGCTCGTTCGCAATTTGTTCTTCTTTTTTTTTGATACACGGTTTATGGCGTTTCAATGAGAAAAAAAAGAAAGCTACCATTCAAACAACGTATCGCGGCGGGGTGCAAATCAATCTCATACGAAAAATTCCCGCTCATACTACGCTATCGGAGTTCGTCAACACAACCTGAAGTTCTGAGAACTGGAATGCAAATAACAGCGTCCCTTCTTTCCGGTGCTGCGCAGCTTGGTGAAATGGCAAGAAATGAAACTGACAAAGAAAGACCGGGCCCACCTATACAGTCCGTTTTAAAAAGGCGCCGAATGTTCCGGACATCCATCGTAAATCTTAGGACAATCAATTTTTTCCAGTCTCATTTCCTTCTTCGGGCGTTCGTCCGAGGATGGCATCTAACCCTTTTTTGAGAAAACATAATTCCTAGAGGGGGGTGGGAGCATTTAGAATTGGCACAGCAAAACACAAACATAATTGCCTGGATGGACGACAAAATAGGCCTGAAGCAGTGAGAGCCTGCGACATTTTACCGCAGGCAAAAACAGCAGAGATACTTCTAGCACGCGCAGGAGAGGAGAACCCAGTAATATCCACACCCTTTTCTTCTAGTAACGTCTCTATCGCTTGTTCTTTATATATATATATATATATATATATATATATATATATATATATATATATATATATATATATATATATATATATATAGCGGTATGGGCTGCCGCTGAGTGTGAAAGAAATCATATTTGCAAAAATAGCGTCGTTTACTTTGCGCAGACTTTCTGAAGCTCACATCAGCACGGTGAAACGTTAAGTGCAACAGTGCTGCCAAGACACAGAAGGTTTTTGCCTGACCGTAAAAAGCGGTAAATGAAAACAGACATTCTCTACGTAACATAGGTATAGCGTAGTAGTGCGAAGCAAAAGAATCCGCTGTTTCGATTTGAACAGACTGCTCATATATAATTCATGCGCGTAAAGAAAAACAGAAAAAAGCTTCCTGGAAACCTTCCGCAAATGCGAAAGAAGCGCTCATGCTATCGAAAATTCTTCTCCATTCATTTCTTCAAGGTCCTACTGGCGCGCTAGCTTGCACAAAAACATTCCACGATATTCTGCGTGTTCACGACCTCCCAGTGACCTCTCAGCCAGCGCAACCGGCCCTCGGACTGGTCCCCTCATTTTGGGCGCAATAACAAGTTCACCACCACCAGCTAGTACTACGTCTGTAGCCCTTCCTCAAAGTCAGGCCATTGACATCAAAGCCTATATTTTTCTACACTCCTCGTTTTATTATTGCACATTCCATTAACTGATGCGTAATGTGACCTTGTGCTGAGAGTTCGCAATACAGCAGTTCAGGTAAAAGAACAAACTCAATATTGAGCGAACTCGTGTTCAGCAAAAGAAAGTAAGGGAAAACACAGCGTCGAACACAGTCGTCGGAAACGTGATCTATGGGCGAAACGCGTCAGTCCTTATACACGCGTCATCGTAGCACATTCTATCGTATACTGCTATATATTCACATCGCACGTACAATCTGAATAGAAGCATCGATATTATTCCAGAACTATTCCATATATAAAGGCGCTTCTTGAACATTCGTAACATTTGTTAACCCCTGAGAAAAAAAGTCACAGTTTCGCCTCAAGGACGAAGCAATGAATACGATAGTAAGAAATTGGAATGTTATACGAAAAAAGGCTAGCACTAACCACTTTCGCATTTGACCTGGCGTAACTCGGCAAAACGTTGCCGTGAGGAAACGCGGCCGCTACAGCGCGTGAACGGACCTTTGAGCTCCAATGCAAACCGAGCGGTGAGCGCTGTTGCGACCGGCCTTTGCAGGCACCGGAGACTCGGCACGAAGATGCAGAGGCAGCATGAAGAGACAGAAGGAAAACTTAGCGTGGTTTATTTACATTATTTACATGGCGAGCATTTGATTATTTGACGAACATTTTGTCCTACATTACGACGATTTCCTTTCTACATGACGACGATTTCCTGCTACATGATGAAGATTTCGTGTCCAATGAGCCCGCGGGGGGCTCATTTTAAAAGGTCTCTTTTCCCCAGATCCCTAGCTCGGGGATTTACTCCAAGTTGGGACGGTCCAATCACGTCACACACAGCACTAATAAGGGTGCCGCCCACACCCGCCCAGGTCAACGTCGTCGACTGGGGCGTGGCCACTGCACTCTGCTCCTGTGGCACCAAGGGGGTTCTTCCCTGCTATTTGAAGGACGTAGGGCGATGGGTCACACGCTCGGACAACCGGGCGCATCAAAAGGTCCGCCGCTCCGAAGTACCTCATCGCGCAATTAGTGGGACTGGTGGTCATCCGCGCTGACACCGCTGTCTCTTCAAGGAAGATTTGGCGACAGGAAACCAGTACGGTCGTCTCGTCGAATCTTGGTATGTCGGACTGCATGGCGCCTCGCTTCCCGTCTCGGGAGGACCATTCAAGTGTTTGAACGGCTGTCAGCAGCCAAGCAGCCCTTCAGCGCCTTGCTCGAAGAACAGGGGACGCCGCTTCCCCTTCGGTGCATGGGCCGATCGCAACAGCGCGTACACTCAGTGTCAGAACTTTAGAGACCACTAGACACAATAAAAAGATGAATATTTCCGTTTCTTGCGCAGGCAGCACTGAATTTAGATTCCCGGCTAACAACATGTACTGTGCAGTTCCACCGAATACAGTCGCATATTGCTGGGAAAGTCCAAGTTTTGTCGGACATAGTGATCTGTAAATTTTTGACGCCGACTGTACAAAGATATAAGCCGTCTGCTGATCGCTGTCAAAATAGGGCGCATGCGACCGCGCCTAGCCATTCAAAGTACGCAGTCCTTGCCCGATCCACAGTGCCTTCTCCGGGACGCCCGATATGCCTTTCGTACGGCGAATGACGGTCGGCGCATGTCCTCCCTTCGTGAGCTGGAATCATCGGCTGCCGTCGCACGCCTTCACTCGCACACTGAACGCATACGACTCGCGAGGCGCGGTTATCGCCCTCGGACTTCATGCGGAACCTCATGGTCACGCCGACGGCAAAACTGCGTCTATACAATTGCAATGAAACAGCAGTACACATGTCACCTATAAGAGCCTAACTACTTCGTTTATGAATGCGTTTCATTTTACGATTAACATACCGGAAACAAGACATTTGTTTCATTTCATGGTCAACAAAGCTTTATGAATTTTGTTGTGTTTAAAAGAATATATCAGTGGCTGTTAGAAGAGCACGTTTATTCATGCCGTCGTTGCGAAAATGACGAAAGCGAAAATTTAGCCAACAAGCTTCGAAGTCTGTCACTTAGGAATAAACAACATTCCAGAGTTGATATGATGGGGCATTCAAAGCGCGCAAGACATAGACACGCATTGTAGACATAGACTGCATAAGCGATTTGAGTTTTGCGAGTAGCTCATATATATATATATGTGTGTGTGTGTGTGTGTGTGTGTGTGTGTGTGTGTGTGTGTGTGTGTGTGTGTGTGTGTGTGTGTGTGTGTGTGTGTGTGTGTGTGTGTGTGTGTGTGTGTGTGTGTGTGTGTGTGTGTGTGTGTGTACATATATATTGTAGCGAAGCCTTGGAACACTGTAGTGGGTCGTCCTCTCCAGCGCCTTCTAGGGGGTCACCCTCTTCGGCGCCTTTCTAAAAGAACGGCGCTCGTGCTGGGAGTCCAAGCTGCGTCTTTACTGTCGCCATTGCGCATTGTCGCCGAGTGCCGTTCAACAGACACCTTTACAAATTGGTGGAGAGTGCTGTGTCCTCAAAACAACTTCGATCCCCCTTCGATGCCCTAGGAACTTCGATCCCGAACACTGCCATCTGTCACGCCTCAAGACGCCGCCCAGCAGACGCCTCCTCTTTCACCGGCCGCATGTCCCAGTGTCCCTCGTCTCTGCGACCCACCTATCTTCACCAGCGCCGATGGAACCGACGTGAAAGACTGGATCGCAATTTACGAGCGCGTGAGCGTACCAAACAAATGGGATGAGGCAGGAAAATTGAGCAACTTGGTATTCTATCTCGCAGGTGTGGAAAGCGAACCACGAATAATACTTTCAGACGTGGTCCGATTTCAAGGCCGTCAATATAGACGTGTTTGGCCGTCCTGCCGTTCGTAAGCTGCAAGCGAAACAGCGTTTGCGTGAACGAGCTCAGGAGGTCGGTGAACCTTTCACGAGTTGCGTAGAAGACAAGAAGCGCGATCTGCAAGAAGCACGACCATGTCAGAGTCTGACAAGATCACGTCGGAGTCCTTGCGCGCCGCAAACTAGGGTTCCCTAAATATTTGATGGCATATGCAAGTCGTACGCTTACTAAAGCCGAGAGCAATAACACCATCACGGAAATAGAATGCCTGGTCATCGTCCGGGCCCTTGCGAAGTTCCGACGCTCTTTGTATGGTCGCCCATTTGATGTCGTCACCGACCATCATGCACTATGCTGGTTGTCGTCACTAAAGGATCCCTCAGGCCGTCTCGCCCGCTAGGCACTTCGCCTTCACGACTACGATATCCGTGTGCTGTACCGCAACGGACGCCGGTATACTGACGTCGACGCCCTCTCGCGCTCCCCCTTGCTCAACGACAATTCCCACTGCTCAGTATCTGACCTCGTTGTTTCTTCCATCGACATTCACACCATCGCTACCCAAGAGCTTAAGGATCAATGAATCGCTTCGTTGGTAGACTTGCTCACTGATTCGTGGGCAATACCAACCACTCGCGCATTGAGTCGTCAATCTCACCATCTTGGCATTCGCGAAGACCTACTAAACCGACGCAGTTACAGCACCGACGGCCGCCAGTGGTGCTAGTAATACCCCGAAGTTGGCGTTCTGAAATATGCGAGTCGTTCCACTCTGATCCACAAAGTGCGCACTCCGGAGTATCAAAACTTACCACCACATTCGACAACAGTACTATTGGCGCGGGATGCAACGCTACGTGCAGAAGTTCGTTCGCTCCTGCCTCAATGGTTAGCGCCGGAAATCTTCAAGGAACCTGTTGCCAGAAAGCCTGCAACTTTTATCTTGCCCTAACCGGCCGTTTGGGTTTGTTGGCATCGATTTGTATGGACTAGTTCCTCTGACGTCGGCTGCTATCCGCTGGGCCATCGTCGCTGTTGACCATCTCACGCGATACGCCGAAACCGCCACCCTCTCAGCGCCTACAGCGCGCGATGTTGCTTGCTTCCTGTTACACCAATTTATACTGCGTCACAGTCCACCCCAGGAGCTTCTCGGCGATCGAGGCCGTGTCTTCTTGTCGGAAGTCGTCGAAGCCATTCTCAAAGCGTGCGACGTTGACCGCAAAACTACTGCTTACTACCCGTAGACGAATGGCCTCACCGAATACATTAACCGTACGCTCGGCGACATGCTGTCAATGTACGTCGCCGCCGATCATACAAATTGGGATGCCAGTCTGCCCTTCTTCACCTACGCCTACAATACCGCCCCTCGGAACACTACTGGTGTTTCCCCTTTCTTATTTTACGACAGGCACGCGTCCCACAAATCGACACGATCATTCTATACAAGCCGGATGTATCTGAGTGTGCGCCTATTTCGGACATAGCCAAACATGCTGAAGAGAGTCGCGAGCTTGCTCGGACCTTTACTACGCATGACCAAATGTGGCAGAAGAGCATTCGCAGTGACACCACCGCTTCTGCACCCACGTTCCTACCTACAGCGCTCGTATGGCTCTTGGCCCCTACCACTGCAACTGGCCTCTCTTCAAGATTTCTGCCCAAATACGAAGGCTCCTACCGTGTCGTTGATCGCACATCCGCGGTTAACTACCTGATCGAACCCATTGAACCAACTTCGGACATGCGCCGTCGAGGGAGCGACATTGTCAACGTGGAGCGCTTCAAGGCCTATCATGACCCGCTCATAGTGACAAGCTGTTAGGTCTCCGGCTCCCTTTTAGTACCCGGGGTAATTCTAGCGAAGCCTTGAAACTCTGCAGCGGGTCGTCCTCTCCAGTTCCTTCTAGTAGATCATCCTCTTCGGTGCCTTTCCGAAAGAAAGGCGCCGAAGGCGCTCTCTCTCTCTCTCTCTCTCTCTCTCTCTCTCTCTATATATATATATATATATATATATATATATATATATATATATATATATATATTGGCTATTTTTACGATTACTAGAAGATTCATAAAAGTTCATTATGGTGGCTTTTTCCACAGACGACGAGTTTTAGAGCGAAGCCGTATACGGCATTCCGTTTGGTAGCGAGCAGAAACGTATTTGCCACAGAAATAGGGAAACAGCACTAGTCACCACTGGTCCAGTAAATATGAAGAATAGAACACAGGGGTGTCAGGCACCGACGTGTGCCAGCAGTGTTGCGATCTCAGTGGATATTCCCGCTAGATCTGGCCAAATATTGATAACTTTAGGGCGAATATTTGGATTTAGCGAATGGAGGATTATTTAGCGGAATTTTAATAAATTTTAGTGGACAGCGTCGTTTAGCGAATTTCGGCCTGTGCTAGAGAAACTATAGTTGATTTTAGTACAAGAGATTCGCTGGCGGTGGTGGCGCTTCTGTCTTGTCAGAAAAGTTTCGCATTTCGGCGCTACACAAGTGAGCAGGCGATCTGAAAGCATGCCCAAAGCTGAGAAAGCTCGCTACCTTCAGAAGTTCCGAGAGGGATGGCTGAAGGACCCGGACTTGTGCACATGGCTTATTTGCAAGAGGAAATTCCGATGGAGCCAAGTATGCCAAATGTAAGTACTGCAATTGTGCACTTGCTTCAAGTACAGCGATCTGAAGGCGCACAGAACTAGCTAGAAGCACCAGAGCGCTACGGCAGTACTTTGTCCTACGCAAACACAAATCTGCTTCAAAAAGGAAACTGAAAACAACTCTGCTAGCGCAGCAGAAGGTAGGGCAGCATTGTTCATCGCCGAACATTGTAGCATTGTCACTGCCAATCATTGAACGGAATTCGTCAGGAAATCATTCCCTGACAGCGCCGCCGGCAAAGATTATCGCATGAAAAGGACAAAGTGCCCAGCAATCATCAAGAATGCGTTGTACCCGCACTTTAAAGAGGACATAAAAGCTGACATTGGTTCCAGTAAATAGAGTATCATTGTAGATGAGTCCACAGACATAGCTGTCACAACGTATTTCGCTGTGTCAATCATCTACCACAGAGCTCAAAGGTCAGACATCGTGACAATACTCCTCTCCCTTTGCGTGCTAAATGCCTGCAATGCAGATGGACTTGTGGAAACTATAAAACGATATCAAGAGAATACGATCTAAAGCTGGACAACATAGTACGTGTTGGGACTGACAATGCAAGCGTCATGGTGGGGGTGAACCACGGAGTTTACGAGCAGCTCTAGGCTGATGTGCCACATCTCATCCCGATTCGATACGTCTGCCACTCGCTGCAGCTGGCGACTTCAGGCGCTGAGGCATAAAGGCTCCCAAGAAGCCTCGTTTACCTTGTTGCTGATACGTACAATTGGTTCGCCAGGTCCTTTTCTCGGCAGCAAGCATCAAGCAACTTTTCTGTATTCTGAACGATGGAGAACAGCCTTTAAATATCGTGCAAGCTTGTTCCACGAGATGGCTGTCTGTTGCGACAGCAGTTGAACGTCTGCTGCACCAGTGAACCGAGCTGAAAGCTAACTTTCAAGTCGCAATGACTGGTAGAAAAGTGTTAAAGCGCAAAAGTTCTGTACTCCATGAATTGCGAATAGATCAACAAAGCTTATTTGCTCTTTCTCAGACCAGTGCTTACAGAGTTTCAGAGAGTAAACAAGTCTTTTGAAGCTCACAGCGCTGATCAAACAAAGCTTCTGGACGACCTCGTACAGCTGCTGCCATCACTCATCAAAAAAGTGGTGATTCCAACTGCGTCAGTGGGCGTATACACGACGAAAGTGGAGGACTATTCTGATCCCAAGCCGCACTTGGCTTATTCATTCGAGAAGCATGTTGACGACATGAATAAAACTGGCTTAGGTGCTGATGATGAGGAGACCTTAATGAAACGATGCACCAAGTTTCTTCTTGTCCTCATTGAGCAACTACGTCAAAGGCTGCCGGATAACATGGAAATCTTCAGGAAATTCTCTCAAAAATTAGCGGTCGGAAAGGTGTTGTGCTTGCTAAAGCCCTCGCTGGTTCCACTGTTGGAAGCAATGGGTATGCCGCATACTAGAATTGACGCCATACAAAGCCAATGGACAAGCTTCAAGCTGCATTTCGCCGCTTTTCACCTGGAGTGACCCCCGACTATTGTGTTGGAAATAAACTCTCTTGATTCTTGAAGGATGCGATTTTATGGCACACCGATAATTTTTGACGTATAGCGAAGAACAAATGACCAACAATATGCCGTATTGAAAATAGTTTATTGTTTTTCTTGACGTAGTTGTTCGTAAGTGGTCATGCGGTGGATCCCTTACACGTCCTATGCTGCGTCGCGTTGCGAGCAGATGCTGTGAGCATGACCCAGAAAGTTTCGACCAATCATTAACAGCTAACGACGTATACGGACGGAAGAAAACAATGCGGGTAGTTTAACCTTGTAATCGTCCACATTTTTTCTAAGAAAATTTGAGCTTACAGAGTTTACGTAGGCGTATTTACTTGGAGGCGCCGGAGGGGACGAGTAAAGGGCCACTTATCCTCTTTTCCCTCCACACCCCACCCCAGCTGGGAAAAGGAGGGAAGGAACGACACCTACTATATCAATTCGTAGTCATTCGTAATATTATGTACACAACCGCCGCAATGTGGTTTCCAAAAAAATTAATCGACTGAACTTGGTCTTCTTCTTCAGAAAGGCGTGATATTATAGGGCTCTTATATACTGCAAAAAAATTCGCACTCGGCTTATTCTGAAGACTTCTGCGAAGCACCTTGCGTTTAAAGTCGCATCTTTTGTTTAATAATGATAATATAGAGGGTTTTACGTGCCAGAACCACGATATGATTATGAGGCACGCCGTAGTGGAGGGCTCCGGAAATTTTGACCACCTGGCGTTCTTTAACGTGCACTGACATCACACAGAACACGGGCCGCTGCCAATTCGCCTCCACCGATATGCGACCGTCGAGGCCGGGATCGAACCGCGACCTGCGGGTCAGCAGCCGAGCACCGTAACCGCTCCGCCAACGCGGCGGACTTTTTGTTTAATAAGTGAGAACTTAAGGTGCAAGAGTTTGAACTTTGAAGTTTGAAGATTATTCATCATTGAAGTATACATCTTTATCCAGTTTTTTAATGGGAAGGGGTGGCGAAAAGGCAACTAAATGCCTGACAGTGGGCCAATCCCCGCCCAGACCAAAATAACACAACACTCAGTATGTCTTTAGAGCATGAACACAAATTCAATACAGCGAAAATACAGTAGTTACAGATTTGTAAAAAAAAAAGAGATACAGCGAAAATAAAGAGAGTGTAGAGGAAGAAAGGAAAATAAATTCTTAGACACTCATACAGGCACTCTTTACACAGACAAAAAAAACCTTTAATAATACAGTCGTACTTTTGAACAGTTATCAACAAGTGACAGGTCGCGGAGTGAACAGGACCGTGACTGGCTTGTACAAATTTAAGGTGCATTACATTTCCCAGACAGCGCACGAGATGCGCAATCTTACAAAGAAGAACAAAACAGACATATCATGTTTGAAGCGAGAGTAAATAAGCGTGTATCTTTTTTTTGAAAACTGTTGTTGACCGACTTTCATTCACTATGCTGATAACCATGCTGTTTGAATTTAGAAATGAAGGAATGAGGTGTGCTAGCTTTTGCCTGCCGTAGTTCGTCCTAATCCTCTGACTGTAATAGGTGGTTTTTCTAAAGCTATACGTTCGTAGTTTCCGGTAGTAAGCATCCTTAAATTGATCTGCGTTCGTTTTTATTTGATCATAGATGGCTGTCGCGAGCTTTTTATAAAATATGTTTTCAAATTTTAGGATTCCATGCTTATGAAAAAGTGGAGCAGAAGGCGTTCGACGGGGAACATTTTCAATGATACGTAGAATTTTTTTTTTGCAATTTGTCAAGACCAATTTTATTTGTTTTTGTTGTATAGCCCCAGATTAACACGCAGTAATGTATGCCCGAATAAACCAGAGTGTAGTAAAGCTGCTTTGTCACCCAGAGAGGTAGTAAGCATCTTATTTTTCCAATTACACCAACGCATCGTGGTACCTGGGTACGAAGTTTATCTATGTGATTGGACCAATTCAGCGTTTCGTGAAAAATGACGCCTAGGAACTTTTGAGTCTGAACACGCTCAATCAAAACTCCTCTAAATGCGAGCTGCGTATTACGGAAAATAGAACGGTTTCGCGGGTGAAAAATAATATACTTTGTTTTCTTAATATTTAGTTCTAACTGATTTGTTTGCAACCATAGAGACAAATTGTCAAGCTACAAGTTTGCTTGTTTTTTGATATTAGACATATCTTCACCGGAAAAAAATACATTAGTGTCATCTGCGTGCAATACAATGTCTGGTGTTAGAGGTACGTTTACGATATCATTAATATAGAAGAGGAACAGAAGCGGTCCAAGTACGGAGCCCTGTGGGACGCCGCAGTTTATCTTGCCCATTTGAAACTTTGAGTACTTCATATCTGTATATTGATAACGATTAGAAAAGTAACTTCTTATTAAATTAAGAGACGAGCCTCTTATACCGTATTCATTAAGTTTTTGTAGAAGGATTTCATGCTTAATAGAATCAAACGCTTTCTTAAAATCCAGAAATATTCCTATTGTGTGTGGTTTTTGCTCAGTTATGAATTATTTTATCTTTAATGGATAATAGCGCTTTTTCAGTAGACTTGTTCTTCTGGAACCCATACTGGTGTTCTGTTATAACTTTTTTTGAGCTACAAAAATTTGTTATTCGTATATATATATGACACGTTCTACAATTTTTGAGAAATTGGGCAAAACAAAAATCGGCCTATAATTACTCATGTCATTTTCATCACCACCTTTGTTAATGACAGACACTTTAGCTACCTTTAGTTTGTCCGGGAACGTTTCAGTGCTCAAGATAAGGTTGCAGATATGGGCAAAGGATGCGCTAATATGCTCTGAAACCGCTTTTGAAGGTTCAGCTTTTATATCGTCAAAACCAACAGCAGAGCTATTATTTAAAATTTTTATCAGTAGGGCTACTTCCGATTCATCCGTGGGAGTAAGGAAAATGGATTCTGGGATACATGCTGTAATACACGATTTGTAAGACTGGGCGGCACCACTTGAAGTATCGGAAGCTCCTGATCTCAAAGAATGGTCATTGAACATATTGGCAAGTACAGTACCGGAACAAGATCTGCCCTCTATTTGAAGTTCAGAAACGTTCTTAGTATCTTTGCTTTGCAAAAGATCGTTGACAGTGTTCCAAATGGCTTTTTGACCACCGAGTATATTTGCAAACTTAGTTTCGTAGTAACTAATTCGCGCCTTCTTAATATCGGACGCTAGCTTAGTTCTGACCTGCTTGAACTCAGTTAAGTACTCTAAGCGTTTAGTTTTTATTAATTCAGTGAATAAATTATCTTTTATCCTTTTTATAAGTGTACTATGAATCCATGGTTTTCTTGCCTTCTTGCTTTTTTTGTATGTAACAATCGGAAATGCTAGATCATAAAGCTCTGTTAATTTCGCTATGAATATATCGTAGGCGACCACAGGGTCAGTGTTATCGAAAATACAATTCCAATTCGTATCTGCACAACTTTCCGGAAAACTTCAATGCTCTCTTGGTTAATTTTTCGATAATGGATAGGGTTTACTGGACTTCGTTTCTTTACTGCCAAGGTAAGAAATGCAAAAATTGGCAGATGATCGCTCACTCCAGGTGTCAGAACACCTGTGCAGATCTCATTTTTACAGTTCGTAAAGCATAAGTCCAATGCAGTTTCAGTAAATTGCGTCATCCTGGTAGCTGTATGAATTGTGTTTTCGTAACCAAAAGAAAGCATTCGGTCAAGAAAGCTTTGTTTGTTGCTGCTTGAAGACAGAATATCTATGTTAAAAGCTGCAGTAATAATTACGCGTGCGCCATTTTGTTCACACTACTCAAGCATTTCATCTATGAAATCCAGAAAATTAGACATAGTTCCTGAAGGGGTCCTTTATATAGCAGCTACTAAAAGCCTTTAACACTTTATCATGACAGATTCAAAATGCGGCGATATTACCGTGTACTCTTTGACAATAAATAATGAGAACTAACAGAGAATAACGCGAAGGCGTTATTGTCCTTCCTTGGCGTTATTGTCTGTTGTCTATTGTTCCTTGGCGTTATTGTCTGTTAGTTCTCATTAATATTGTGTCTAACAAAGAAAAACGAGCCCTTAAGAGTCATCTTCTTTCCTTCTTTGACAATAATGTATTTCAAGTTCTCATGTACATAATTCGATACACCAACACCCCTTTTATTTTGTCTACAGATTGACGCGCAACTGTAGTTCGTAAACTGTATGGTATTAAGGTTATCAGTAGACCACGTTTCAGTGAAAGCTAAGAAGTCAAACGGGTGATTCAAGTTGTTCAAAAGGAAGTCAACAGATTCTTTTTTATTTTGAAGGCTTTGCGCATTAAGGTGAATCAGCTATAACTGTTTTTCGTGCCGTGAAGCAACTTTTTGGAAGGCCTCAGCGTTATAGTACCTTGTTGCCATGTTTTCGAAAAAAAGTAGATCAGCTAGGTTTCATTTTATCGTATTTTTTCAAGGTTTTGCTCAGTTGCAATTGTAATCACCCTCTCACTCGGGCCGCGGCGCATAAAAAGTTTGCCGTTCTTGTGCTATGGAAAATTGTAATTGCTTCCAAAAGCCTTGGTATTCACTTGCCAAAAGAGCTTCTTATTGTATGCCGTGATGTTTTCACTCAAGAATATTGCTGACTTTGCTTTCTTCAGTTCCCCTTCCTTTGAAAGACATTTTTCTTTAGTTTGGCGAGATGAAAATTGCACCTTCACAGTACTGGGCCTGTCTGCATTCCTTTCGTTTCTTGACGTTAGTCTGTGGGCGGCTTCAATATCAGACTCAGAAAGTTGTGGAAGCTTTAGATCAGTTGCGAGTTGGTTGAGCTTTGCCAGAAGGTTTTCATTTTCGTGATAGGTTAGACCATTCACCTCAAGGTTTAGACGTGTGCTGTACTGGTCTAATTCATCCAGCTCACTTCAGTGTTTCCACTTCTTTTTAGATGTGAAGCATCTTATGGCGGAGTTCAATCCGGCGGTGGTGGTGTGCGGCGTGACCACCCTTACTGCGCATGCGCAAACCTTCTCCACTTCCCCTCTCCACTCCCTCTCTCCCCTTTCCCTCTCAACATCACCTCTCCCCTTCCCTTTCCCCCTCCAATACCCTTTCCCACCCCCTCTCCACTTCCCCTCCCATCTCCCCTTTCCCCCTCTCCCCTCACCACCTCTGAAACGCGGGCTCCACATGCCGAAACACTGCTTCGCATCGCCTCATGGTCCCCTTTAGCGGGAGATGGTGTGATTTTTTCTTTATCTTGTGCTTCAAGCCTCACCACCCGCTTTCTGAGATCTGAGATGTCTGCCGATTGTTGCGCCATCTGCGCAAGAACTTCATCGTACTTACTGGACATAACTTTCATCGATTCCTCAATACTATCGACAGTTATTTTTGTTCCCGACAAAGCGTCGACCTTTGCTTTGATCTCCAATAGTTCATTAAGCTTGCGATAAATTTCCGCAAGCTCTGAGGTGAACTTCTTTTCCATGGCCCCATTCCGCGCTTCTGCGCAATGGGTGGCACGTGTCGACGCTTTGCACGTTACTCATGTCCAAGATTTTTTTAGCTGCCGCTGATTTCTTTTTGTAAGCATGGTCAGTAACTGCCAAACACGAGCCAATATGAAAACTATATTTGCATTCAGAACATTTAATTGAGTTGAATGGACTTTATTTCTTCTGTTTACAAGAGAAAGGAAGCAGAAGCTAAATGCCATGTGGCCTGACAAAGGCTTCTGCTCCTTCGACAGTTCGGCACGCAGGCCGTACGTAGCACACAAGTCAATAAAAAATATACTGTGCATACAGATTCAACTGAATAGTCACGAAATGAAAACGACATGTGTACAAAAAAGTAGAAAATACTAGAGTCGCGAGAAGAAAACAAAACAAAAAACTACATAATACACTGATAGGTCATTTTTTGCCCCAGTCAACAACCACAATTTGCAATTTATACAAGGAAATTGATAATACACACAGCAGCTTTGTCAGACAAACTCAATATTGTGTGAAATGAGCAATGTTTTGAATGATTCATTTGACACTTCCATAACTTCGTCGTGGAATTCGTGTATTCTATTGAGTAGTGAAGGTGCTTGGTAACATATTAACTGTTTCCCGTAATTCGTTCTTATTTTTGGTGTTCTCAAATGATGTTGCCGTAAGCTGTAGTGCGGGTTGGTGGGTGCATCCATGATGTAATGTGTCCTGTTTTGTTTGATATGCCGCATTAACTTGTAATAGTACACTTGATTTGCCTTTAACATAGAGGACTTTATAAAAACAGGCTGCGTTCTAAAGTTTTGTAAAGGTCCACGATAACCCTCAAATGCCCGTAGGACCTCTGATGTTGTGGCACACATAGTGGCCATGAATAAGTTGTGGCAAACATAGTGGCCATGACTCTGATTCATGAATCTTGCCTTCGCATGATGGACATATATCACTCATAATACCTCGCACACATACACTTCAATAAAGTTCGTTAACAAAGTGCACCCAGCAGCAGCAGGAAGCTTAACAGAACAAAACAATGCCTTTAGAGGGTTGGAGAACAGGCCAACCTGCAACGTCCGAAAAACGTATTTAGCAGTCGTTGATTCGTCTGCCTCGCTGCTGCTGCTGAGTGCGGCAGTCCAAGGGAGACGATGTCTTTTTGTAGGCTGTCACGATGGGTGTACCACACGGGATGATCCACGTGGCCTCCGGTTGATCAAATGGCTCCCTTGTCCGTTCCAACGTTCGTGGAAAGCGCCGGTTTAAGGCCACAGTTCCTGCAACGTCCGAAAAACGTATTTAGCAGTCGTTCATCCGTCTGCCTCGCTGCTGCTGCTGAGTGCATGTGCGGCAGTCCAAGGGGGACGATGTCTTTTTGTAGGCTGTCACGATGGGTGTACCACACGTGATGATCCACGTGGCCCCCGGTTGATCTAATGGCTCCCCTGTCCGTTCCAACGTTCGTGGAAAGCGCCGGTTTAAGGCCACAGTTCCTGCAACGTCCGAAAAACGTATTTAGCAGTCGTTCATCCGTCTGCTTCGCTGCTGCTGCTGAGTGCGTGTGCAGGTTCTTCGCACTCATCGTATTTACAACGCCAAACCGAGTCTATGAAGTTTGCAGATGTAATGCACAGATGAAGAACAGGTTAACTGTGGCCGTACTTTTCATATTTGACGGTAATTTTTCCATAATGTTATAAAACACTGCTATGTTGCCGCCCAGCTTACACAATCTGCTTGTGCAGCTTCTTCGTAGATTTCAGACAACAGTTTTGAACGGCAAAATATTTCTCTGTATATAAATAATCACGAATCACGTCAAATTGACAGCAAATGTATATATATATATATATATATATATATATATATATATATATATATATATATATATATATATATATATATATATGTGTGTGTGTGTGGTGTGTGTCGCAAAACAAGTTGGTACGCTACTGATTCGATGTGTCTTTCGCATGAAAGCTTGTTGGTAATATGCAGATCAAGGTATTCAAAAGAGAAAACCTGATCGACAGGAGTATTGTTAATTAAGTAAGTCGGGTGGGCTGTCTGATTACAGGAAATTCTCATTGTTTTGAATTTAGACGTGTTTAGTTTCTTTAGCCAGAGCTTAGACCATGCTGATGTGTTATTTAGATCATGCTGGATCATGCGTATCGTTACAGCTTTTAATCATGCAATATATAACGCAATTATCATCAAACAGACAAATAAAACTTGCGATTTAGTTAGGACGGTCATTGATGCAAATTTAAAAAAAAAAGTAAGAGCGCTAAAGCAGAGCCCTTGAGATATGCCTGAGCCAACCGGTGCTTCAAGACAGTCATTATCATTAGTGCTCGCATATTGTGTTCGGTCAGAAAGAAACTCACGTCACGTGACCTGAGCGCCAACGTCACGTATGGGGACATGCCACCGCCGTTAAACTTGAATGGAAGGTTCTGCCTGCAGGCGTATATCGTTACTGCTGCCATTGTCACTGGGCCAGTAACTATACGCCGTGCATCCCGACAGCCGCGCGTGCCGCTCCACCAGCGGCGTCATACGTGACGCCTCGGTAACGGCGAGAGGAAGTTTGAGGATATGCAAGCACGCCATGGAGCAAGGACCAAGCGTAGCATTGTGCCTTCGTTGCATCCGCGACTCCCGCTGTGGCAGACGACCCACACAGCCCCAAGTTTTACCATTAGATTGCAGTACCTGTATTTCTTCCTTGATTACACGGCCTTGTGCACACGAGAACGGGGTTACTACTACTGTCGCCGAAAGCACGATGCCTGACCACCGTGTTCCAAAACGAGACTCTACTTCAAGTTCGTCCTTCACTCTATTGAGTTGATCACCGCGCCACCGCCCGATTAAAAATGACGTCCCGATTACCAAGAATAGCTGCCGATTATCGCTTATACACGCAGTGACCATCTCTGCCTAGGGGCAGCACTGCGGTCGACATTTTCGAGTAAAGCGTTGAGTGAAGAGACAAAGTATTAGACGGATAAGTATGAGACGTCTGGTGTCGTCCCAGTGTACAGTGACCGAGTACAACAGTACTGTTCGACAATAAGGAAAACTTGTGAAAGGCCAACTACTACGAAAATTTGGGCCCCGTCAAAATATTTTCATATGGTGAAGACCATCGCCGAACATTTAGGCAAAATTTTACGCTTGAAATCTAAGTATGTGTCCGTTACTGTTACCACTGCAATTACCGTTACCACTGCAATTACCGCTACATGGAAGCGACGCATTCCTTAGAATTCACAGCTATTCGCCATGACTTCCGTATCGCGGCGCCCGTAGATGCCTTTGAAACGGTATGCTAAACTATTCCTTTATGGGACGCTAAGTAGAAAAACTATGTTTCTCGTCTTAGTAGATCGCGCCTTCACACCACCAAAAGCCTAAGCGTCTTCTTGCGTCGATTGCAGTATGTGCGAAAACACGCAAAATAAAATATAGGTGGCGCGGCCGGCTTCAAGTCTCCGCGACCCCTAACAATGACCTCATATTGACGCGGTTTGCTAAGGCCTACATAGTTTATCCGTAACAATCAGATGCATTGTTTTCTAAGGGTATTTAACCTAGCAAGCTTCAGGAAACTTCATTGGACCAGAGTGGGCAAAATATGAAAACAGGCTTTGAAAATTGCGCCGTCACACACAAACACATTATATATATTGTAGGAATCGCGCGCATTGCCACCCGATCGCGGCACATGCTGCGCAGTAGAAGTGCGCGTGTCGCACAGATCCGCTATAAAAGCACCGGCCGACAAGGTGCGGGGGGAGTGGCCGGCGAACTGCCGTGAGGTGCCTGTGTGTGCGCGGCGTGCGGTCCGCTGGGGCCAAGGATAGCGGGACCGGCGCGGAAGTTGTGCTTCGAACTTGGTTGAGCTTGTTATTGTGTTGTACCCTTGTTGCCCTAACGTTAACGTTTTATTAATAAATGGTTTTTTGAGTCACCCCGACTTCGACGAGCAGCCCCTTCCATTGGTGTGGACGGCGAACGCCACAACTGGCGCCCAACGTGTAATCGGCAGCGTCTACGACCAGCAAGAATGGAGGCTGCTCTCAAAAGTCTTCTGGAGACGATGGAGCGCCTTGATCTGACTTCAGCAAAGTACTGCGCGGCGCGGGGACATGCCGAGTCCGCAGCCTACCTTGCAGCGAGGGGCATCGCAATCCCGACCGTCGCTGGTGGACTAGAGCTGGCGCTGCCGTTCGGGCGACTGGGAATACCGGCTCAAGAGGAGCCCGAGGTCCTGACGAGCGACGCCCCGAAGAAGGAAAATGCCGACAGCGGTGAGGTGGTAATGAACCAGGGTGAGTCCGATTCCAACGGAGATGACGGAGAGGCTGCCAGGGTCAACCGGAAGGAAAACGCCGCGGAAGTTTTAGCGCCCACAGAAGACCGAGATGCCAGCGACGAGACGGAGGTGGCCCTGGTCGTACATTCCAACGACAACGACGACATGGACGCGGGTGAAGAGATCGAGAACGAAGCAGTTGCGGTGGAAGCCATGTGGGACGGCACCGACGGCATTGACGCCGAGAACAAGGATGCCGTTGCGACTGAGCCAAGGGCTGCTGGCAATGTTGCGAAGACGAAGTCGACGGCGAAAAAGGATCCCGCGTGCAGCCTGCGGGAGAAAGGGCTGGCCAGCGCCACACGAGAGGCCCACCTTACAGCGCCGTCCGGTAAGCACAAGGCCGGTGGTGCTCTTCGTAAATCGGAGGAGAAGATGGAAGCGGGCTCGGCGGAAGCTACAAAGACCGCGACAGATGCGACGGCTAGCGAGGCTGTCAAGAAGGTTCCAACTGCAATGAGGGCGACATCGTCAACATCGTCGTCAAGGATGACATCGCCAGCGAGGCCGAGGACGGTGACGAAGGCCAAGGACGATGCCGTTCATGGCGGCAAGAACAACCGGCAACGAGCCTTTCTTCTTCGGGGGGGGGGGGGGGGGGGGCGGGGGGGATGTGTGGGAATCGCGCGCATTGCCACCCGATCGCGGCACATGCTGCGCAGTAGAAGTGCGCGCGTCGCACAGATCCGCTATAAAAGCACCGGCCGACAAGGTGCGGGGGGAGTGGCCGACGAACTGCCGTGAGGTGCGTGTGTGTGCGTGGCGTGCGGTCCGCTGGGGCCACGGATAGCGGGACCGGCGCGGAAGTTGTGCTTCGAACTTGGTTGAGCTTGTTATTGTGTTCTACCCTTGTTGCCCTAACGTTAACGTTTTATTAATACATGGTTTTTTTGAGTCACCCCGACTTCGACGAGCAGCCCCTTCCATTGGTGTCGCCGGCGAACCCCACAATATATATATATATATAAGGGATAGAGAGAACTTCTTCTGGCTACCGTAATAAAAATTGTGAGAAACTTCGTACTACAATATCGGAAACCAAACAAATATTTATTTTACCCCAACAGTTTCGGCTGGCGGTCCAGCCTTCATCGGAGAATATTGTAGTAGGAAGTTTTTCACTATATATATATATATATATATATATATATATATATATATATATATATATATATATATATATATATTGTAGTGAAGCCTTGGAACTCTGCAGTGGGTCGCCCTCTTCGGCTGCAGCTCGTGCTGAGAGTTGGACCCCGCCTTGACTGTGTGTGTGTGTGTGTGTGTGTGTGTGTGTGTGTGTGTATATATATATATATATATATATATATATATATATAACTTCGCAGCCTAAACTGATTGTTTCACTTGCGTGTCCCTCTAACCAGGAAATGCATGCACGATGTTCTAATGCGATGTTTACAGGCTCTTAAGAAGAATACTGCGTGTTGCCAGCTCTGCAGATATTTGCCAGGACTGCCTCAGTTGTGTACAAACGCATTCCAGTCCGAATGCCAGCTACGCGCACGGCCGCGCATGGTCTTTGTGTCTTGAGTTCGTAGCGTCGCTCCTCCCTCCCGCTCCCCGAATAGATGGACGTACGCTTTCCCGTAGTTATTTCCGAGGAAATTTCTCAGAAATTTTTCAAAAAAAGCCCTCGCCTCGCTCTTTCTTGGTATAGAGACATTTTGAGGCTTTAAACGAGGATTCGATTTATGTAAACGGCACTACAGAAAACCAGGAGACGACAAACAAGCGCGTGTCATACTGCACGCCAGCAAATAGTTTTCGAGAAGCGTTGATTCTGGATCCGCTCGATCCGTTCGAGGCAGCCTTGCCAGGAAGGAAACCACTCGGTTTCCTTCATAGCAAGGCTGCCTCGTCGGCAAAGCCGTTGCCATAATACCGGTGAGTTCTAGCAGTCACTGAAATAATATGCCGCGCTCTTTCTCGAGAGACTCATGGCGACGTATTTTTGCATCATGCACCAATCGCTCGTTAGTTCTAAGGCGTGCCTAAAATATACAGACACTGAATCGCAAAACATCATTCATTTTCGAGGTCACTACATTGTAGGGCGTATTATATTCGCCGTACGCTGGACAGCTTGGTCTGTTGACATAAGTGAAAATCACCAAGTGGCTCACAAGGCTTAGTTGGTTGGTTGGTTGCAAAAGTTTATTGAGGTCCTGCAAGGCGCGCGTTAGCGCGCAGCGGGCTTAGTGTCCGCAAATAACTTTTAAAATTGCTGCACTTCAGCGTACTCGCGGAAAGTTACGTAGGTGAGCAAAAATTCGTTTAGAATACGTTTCTGATTACTGAGTGGGAATTTTCGTAATTCTTGTGCAAGCAATGCAACCATGATTTCAAGTCAGCAGGCAGCTAAAATATTAAAATTGTCGCATTTAGACAATCTGAATGTTAGCTTCGTGTGGAGCGTTCCGGTAGCTACATATGGTGCGGACTTGAGCCTCTATACCTTAATTTTTTTTTTTAGTTGTTCATTTCGCACAGTTGTTGTGGAACCCAGAGTCTAATTTTTTTTTTTTTTTCGAAAGATCACTAGAACTTGTTTTCCTCCCTCGAATGGGACACGTTGTAGGGAGACATCGCCAGGAGTATTTACACAATTCAAAGAACAAGCAAGACCACCCTGACTCGCTAAAATCGGCCTATCAGGTCGAATTTAGGCACTTATCGGATCATGAATTGGCAATGACGGCCCCGACCTGCTACCCACACAGCAGCCGCATCGTGAGAACTTGAGTGGCAGCTGTAATTGCAGTGAAATACCATCTCGGAGACAGATTCAGACTAAAGTGCCTAGAGCTCTGCGTGCGCAATCTCCTCGGCTTGTCGCCACTGCGCATGCGTCACCCGCTGACCCCTCTAAAAGTTAACGCCCCTATTTTTTCAAAGCAGTGTGCATATTTAAGCTGTCCCTAAAGCTCCTTTGTTGTAATCTCGTGAAGAAATCAGCGCAATTCACTTGAGTTTCGGTTTGCGGAATACAACATGGCACATCTACGGTGCCTTACAAAATCCAAGGAAATCAATGAACTTAACGAGATCAATTATAAAACTCTCTAATTATAGCGTATTTGTGGGCATTTAATCAGCATGTAATCTCTTTTCCTAAGTACACGCCACTTTCTCAGTATTTGCGAGAGGCGCTGCTAAACAAGCTTTGCTAGAGTAGATTGAATGTTGGATGGTTCTCGAGTGCGCTGCTCCCTTGAAGTCCTTACGAGTACTGGCAGCGTACCGATTATGCAATTTTCTTGTCCATATCATTATTTCATTCCAATATTATGAGCTTGCTAAATGATCTACAGTGCTGAATATCATGTGCATGTAACCACGAACATCGATATGTGAAGTGAACCTTTAGTTGATACACCGTAAATGTATATTTACAGCGTGCGTTGAAGAAAACAGTGAGTATCACCTACATTGCACGCCCATATTCCCGTAGCCTGTTTTTGTTTCCGAAGACGTGTTTCTGTGAAAATTGTGTTCATACGATTTTATAAATACTGTATACCATTGTTTTACTAATGCTAGTGGAACTTTTACTGAAACATAGAACAGTTTTGAATATTTATTACCGATGAGGTTGTATTCTCTAAGAAAACTCATACATTGGGACCTGCAATGGAACTAAAGAACTAAGCAACTGAACCTTAAAAATGCACTACAGTGTTGCTGAAGTGAGCAAAAAAGAAACAAGCCTTGCATTAACCAGTTAATGCGTCTGTGAACAAACATGACATTTTTTTTTCTTGCGTATGGGCATTAGGACTCCTGCAGCCTTAGTTTCAGCATTACAAGCGCTTTCCTGTGACTTTATCGAATCAAGAGAGCGCTCGAAAGCCATTCTCTCAATTTAATTATTAAATCGCTCTATTGGCCGAATTCATTTAGTGCCCTACGGCTGTGTGCCGGACGAGTTGGTTTAGCCTTCAGTCAGGCCTTCTTCGTGCATGCTCCTGTATCGCTGGTTTTCGTCTTAGCAGCTTTCGTGTCCTGGCGTGTTCAGCGCTGAATAACAATACAAACCGTGTTTCACGTGTGAGCGTATTTTCTTTCGCTTAAATGTGGAGACGCTGTGAGGTAAGGCGTTTCATACAGCATATTCTGGCTGATGTGGTGTCTTGCGGTGTTTTGTCTTTGCTAAATGCGTTGGCCGCCACCGGAATTATATTAACCATAGTCAGGTGCTCCCACATGACAACAGAATGGGTGCTCTTTGTTCTATCGGTGGCTCATTTCTGTCGTCCTTTTCGCGTTTTCCCGAGTGCACTCTGAAAACGATGCTGAGATAAACGGACAAACTTTTACCAGTGTGCCCCTTCATCTAACAACCAAGCCCATGGCAGCAAACCAAAATGGTTGCTTCCGATGATATCCACAGAGGCGCAGAGAATCTGCGCGCACGGGTCAGCTGCTTGCTACCGTTGTGGAAAAAAAGAACACACATTTAGCGCGTACGCCAGGCAGCCTATCGGCATCAGCCCGGTCTTGGACTGATAATCTGCTCTCTGTGGTATCTGTGCGCGATTAGTCGGGAACACGGATCCGCCTGGCGAAGCAAATACGAAGTGCCATTGCATGTAACCCGGCATTGAACCAATGCAGAGTGGCCCTCGAGAAGAGGGACCTCGATGTGGTGCTTCGTTTCATCCGACATCTTGCAATAATTCGGCAACGGCTTGGGTGCAATGGCGTTCCTCTTGTGCGGAGCCGTGTTCACGCTCAGTGTTTTTGACCGTATGCTGCGTCTCTACTATACTTCTGGCCTATTTGCTCACTGGCGTGAACCGCACATCTATGTGGGTTGAATATTGAACTATGATATACAGCGTCGAAGCAATAATCAAGATGACCAAGTAACGCATCTTTAGGAAAAAAGATCACGTCAAGATAGGATCGCAGGTTTTCCGTTTGTTTTGCTACATAACTTGAAAATTATATGTTTTTACGCTTGGCAGGAATCATCGGATTGAACAGAATGTGTGCATACTCAACCCTATGCATGGATGTGCCGTTCATTTTCAAAGACCTGTTCTATGTGAAAATACATGGTGATTCTTCAGGCTCATTACGAAAGGCATTCTGCAACCATATTGATCAAGGTATCAACATGGATGCTCTGGAGATTAATCAGCTTTCTGCCTGCAGTATAAACTGAATATTTGCCAGCTAGGATTTTGCGGACAGAAATGTGTAACTACACATTTTACATCAGGGATTTGTATAACAGCTCATTGTACTCTCTATACTCGCGGACAACTTTTCTTGGCAACGAAGGGAAAGGTACGGGGGCGGGGCTTCTGCACATGTACTTGTGCGCGAAGTAGTCCGGTAAGGCGCGCACCGCTGTGGAAAGAGACGGCTACGCGCAAACAGTGTTTCATATCGACGCACACGGCATTTAGCCTTCGTGGTACACGTAAAAAGCGCGGCTTTCTCGCGCGTGCAGAAACGCAAAATCACAACGTATAAAGTAAATCACATACACATATCTCACTGGTGTGAGTTGCGTCCTCTCTCAAAGCGCTACATGTAAAAAATAAAGGAGTATATTTTTTTTTATATCTCACGCAGAATATATCTCACGCCAAGGTATTTTTGGTGGAAGATTGTAAGTTTGAAATTATGCTGTAGCAGCATGAATTGAAAAAAAAATATATACTCAGCAAAGCATCTGATTCTGGGCTACGGTGCACAGTAAATTTATTAATTCAGACGTTGGAAAATTGATCTTGTCATTTTGTAATCAAGGCAGCATACATCACAGTATTTCTTGCTTACCCTCAAGCTTTAAAAAATGACACAGGTTTAGCTGGACGACTTTTGTTCCAAATGTATTCTTGAAACCCAGCTATACACCAAAGCAAAAATAAGTGTTTTTTATTCTGTTTTGTTGGTCCTGCCACAGCTTTTTCAACTGCGCTTCGAATGCACATTGGATGAAATTGAACAACGACTAAAAAAAGTTTTCTCTGAGAAGCAAGCATCGGTGCCACTTACAAGGTTCATCAGAGCACTCATAATGAGGCAAGTGAAGAAATTCTCTCGTCTCTCTGCACAACTGTATTCAATAAGAGGGCAAGACTGAGTATATTGACAAGTGTTCATGTGTCAAATACAGAGTGAAAGATGGACGAAAATAAAAGTACATATTACAAAGGCTGACTATCAAGCGAACAATTGTTTTCAGTCAGAAATATTTCAAGTACTCCTGCACGCCTGAATTACACAGACGTATGTATCTGCAGACAGGTGCAAGTTGTCCTACATATAGGCTAGCAATATTGCACAAATTACGCAAAACTTTTTTTGCGATAAAGGAAAACAGCAGTGAATTAGTTATTTTTTTCACAATCTAAAGGAACGGTATTGCTCTGTGATAAGCCTATAGAAAATTGTGATGTGCCGTCCCGACAATTCAGTTGTATTTTTTTTTTCGGTCTAAATTCGTGTGCGTGTCAATGTCATTCGACAAGTGACCTCGCACTGCATATTGATCGCTCTTCTCAGCGAGCAATTGTCTTCTTTAAGGCTGCAACTGAGTTGCAGCCTTGAAGGAGACAAGTCCGCTTGTCCAGCTCCCGGCTCCAGAGACAGCTCGTGTTCGCGAGTTTCTCATCATGTAAGAAGGCATGCAGCCACGGACACAAGAGAACAGCTACACTGACGGGGGAAACCTGCAGTAACTGCACAAGGCTTTCAATGTTTCACTGGAGTCATATTCAGTTTTCTGGAAATACTTACGGATCCCGTCAACATAGTAGCCATATGCAGTAAATCTAGCGAACCGGAATTCAGCTACAGTGTAACATGAAGCATTTTAGGGCTGCAGGAAATATGAGGTGATGCGAAGAATATCGTAGTCTTTCATAGTACCTAAACTTACCTGAAGTCTAAATAGACAACTGGGAGTGATTGAGTAAATGTTAACGACACACAGATGTCAAAACACCTGTAGAGGGTTGAAAAGAAGTGCATTGAGATTTACAATTACGGCAACAAAAAAGTTTCCAGACAAAAATGTGCACGACAACAGAAAGGTTAGCGCTGTGCTATTCGAGTCCAGCTGGTTGCCTCAGCACAAAAACATACGGGAACACCCAAACGACTGCTCCTCGTGGTTAACTGCACAGTTTCCTACAGATAAAGAGAACGAAAGCTTTCTCATGTGGGGTAGTCGGAATCAAAGTCCCTATATTTTTCACTTTTCTTTAAGTAGAAACAACTGCCTCTTCTCACGACCCCCTCTCACGCGCAGCCGGCGTCTGCCGCCACGTTTTTCCCAATCTCGAAGATTTACAGATCCACGCACGTTTTAGCGGACGAGACGCGATGCACATGACTGAAATTCTGAAAATCTGAAAACTAGCGTGCGTACGGTAAGCCCGAAGGGTGTTTAGCGTGCTCCGCATACGCATTTCGATACCGCTGTCCTGTTAAGCCCGCTAAACTATAACTGTCTAATGACACTGTCAAATGTGAAAACCTGCGATTCTTTCACTATGTCTAGCATCGCTCCAGATTATGTTTCAAGATCTCCAGACTTCTTCAGACCTCTCTTGTTTGCCGAAGTAGCATTCAGCGAAACAGCACGAACACAAACTTCCACAGGCATGGCCCACTCAAGCACTGCAGACTGCATATCGAACACCATGATAGGAAACGGTAAAACATTAAGTGTATATATAGATGCACACAGGAACTCGAATGGTGCTTTCATGCACACAAGTGGACTCCGGCAGTAGAACACACATAAAGAAGACCTAAAGGGAACTGAACTATTCATTTGGATGCGGTAATCGCGAGACACCCGTGATCGCCGTAGCGGACCTTAGAAACCACAGTTGCAGGTGCCAACCATCTGTAGGGGCGTTGCATTAAGCCCTCTTAACTGTGAATACCTCAACACTGTGTCAGCCGATACACAGTGGTGAAAGTCTCTTTCTCCGACAAACTAGAATGACAGAAACGTTGGTTCACGCTGGCTGTCTCCCTTTTCGATACGTAATATATTCCACGTCCATAGCTAGCTAAGCATTTTCAGCGCACTATATAAGCCTCCATTGCTTGCGGTAAAATCTCGCAAACTTTGATGACCATACCTGTGCAGCCCATCGTATTCTTATATAGCTACATTTTATTTGATCCCAAGAAATGTCATCATACGCACCACTGAATAACGCTCGCTTAGCTTGCTTCATTAGTGAGCGCTATGAAAATCTTCATCCAAATAGAAAATTCCACTTCCTGCATACCTGACAGCATTATGGACCGTTCTGTAGTGGTTGCCGAGAGACTAAACTGAACGTTTCTACTCTTTTCGTATATTGGCTTCGGTTCAATCTAACACAGAAAGCAAGTCAGACCATTCCAAATGCAAACACATTAAAGTGGGAGTGCGCAGGTAAAACGCATATTCAGTTCTTACACAACAGTAATTGCAATCGACAGGTCGTGTGATCTCAACTTTCTTTTCAGTATAACTTGTAGGGCTCTGTGTTTTCAGATAAATCCGAAAAAATCCGAAAAACACTCGCCGGTAAAATTTTTGACAATTCGGATTTATTCGATAAACTCCGATTTTAAACGGGCATTTACAACGTTCAAAGAGCATTTTCAAAGCTGAGAATCGTCAATCGAAAGGAGCGCACCTCGATCCATCAGCGACAGCAACCTCGTAAAATGTGCTTGCGTCTATTACCACGAGCTTTAAAGGCACACTAAAGAGCAAAACGATTTTTCTCATATTAGTAAAATACTCTGCGTGTTTTCTCGTAAGCGAGAAAACACGCAAAAAAAAATGTGGGTGGCGACGCCACCTTGAAGTTTCCGCACCATTCGCCGTGACGTCACATGTTTTGACGGCGCCTACTAGGGACTACGTAGTTCCTAATCGGTAAAAATGAAGTACATTGTCCTCTGAGGGGGCCATAGATTTAACATACCAAGTTTGGGGTAATTTTGTTGAGCCAATGGCGTCAAAATACGATACTCTTTGAAATCCGCGACGCCACGCGGGGACTTTTCGGCGCGAAATTTAAAAATGAAACTTCGAACTTCATTTCCTCCTCTATTATTAAACCTATGATGGCGAAATTCAACACATTAGAGTTATCAGAGCACAATTTATCGATCTGCACCGATTATTGTTTCTCTTTAGTGTCCCTTTAAGATTGTAATACGAACAAACGTAAGTGTTTTGTATTCAAGTATTTGTGCCTGTATGTATATGCGTTTGTTCGTTCAAACCTTCCAGACGTCTAAAATGTACTTAGTGTGTTCGCATGTTTTCGTGTTCAGATGTCATTTCATCGAAGATGTCGGGTATTGCGAATAATAATTATAATGGGTCCTTTATTTTTCATCAAGAAGACGAGGGAACCTGGGAGAATCTGGTCTCGGCTGCTGACCCGAAGGTTGCGGGTTCGATCCCGGCCGCGGCGTTCGTATTTCTATGGAGGCGAAATGTTAGAGGCCCGTGTACTGTGCGATGTCAGTGCACGTTAAAGAACTCCAGATGGTCGAAATTTCCGGAGCCCTCTACTACGGCGCCTCTCATATTCATATTGTGACGTGGTCGTGACGTCGACGAAGGCAGCAGTCAGCACGTCGAGATGAAACTCTTTATTAGGCCGAACTGAAAGGCCGAGAAACTGAAAGCTACAGCAATACAATGATAGCGGCGAACAGAGTGTCGACCGTCGATCAACTGACAAACGGTGAAGCGCGTCGGCATCTATACATGTGCCGTGGAATATTCCAGCGTTATCGCTGGTTGTCGCGCAAGTTCTAGAATAAGCTCGAGTGTGCGCGTCTTGCGCGCAGTCTTAACAAAACAATCTCCTACAATCGCGAAGCTTCTCGAACACGCTTCGCGGACAGCCTCGAGCGTTGATAACCGTCCTTGCTAGTCAAACCCAAGAACGTCAAAATAAAACAAGATGTGGGCGTGGCAATATCATGGTTTTGGGGCGTTAAACCCCAGATATTATTATTATTCCGAACGTTTCTTTTAAGAATAATAGGCAAAACATCAATCCTCAAGATTACCTGGATCGCGAGTTGGGCTAGTTGGTGGATGTTCATCGTAATATAATCGACAGCGCAATGGGTTAAACACGGACAGAAAGAAGAGAAGGACACAGCGCTGACCTTCTCTTCTTTCTGTCCGTGTTTAACCCGTTGCGCTGTCGATTATATTGCGATTACCTGGAACGTTCGTGTTGAGTGATCGTGCGTCACCATCCTTTACAAGGCTACAGGCAAGTATGTGTCCGAGGAAATTGCGAGTAAAAGAAAACCTTTAGTATCGCAGATTACAAGCGACCAGAAAATTCTACCTGAGAGGGTCGCCGTTGTAATCACTCAAGTTATTTGCTTGAAATCATTTAAGCAAGAAATTAGGTGAATATCGAACAGAAAACGTAATCGCGTGTTCTTGTTTTTGTCCCCTTTATGCGAATGTCAAGTATCCTTCGGCTACTTTTCTTTGTCGAAACTCACCTTGAGACAAGAGATTTAAGTAATAACGCTTAGGATATATGCCATTTTGGAAACACGTGTCTTTGTATACTAAGCCGGTAATGTTTCATCGCTTCCAAGTGACATTGATTATAATGCGACAGTCCTGAAGGGAAATAACTGCGAACGCAAAGTTCTCCGTCATGTGTACACACTATCCTAGCATTAATATCGGTGGGTCGTTTATTCTCGGAGGAGAAATTTTTTTCACGCTCATTCAGTAAACTATCTACCAGTAGTAACTTACGGAATACGTTATTGGGAAGTACTCTCAATTCTGAAACGAATATGAGTATTAAGGCGTGGCCTGTAGTCCTGCAGGAGCTGCAGCTTTTTCTAAAACAGAAACAAAGACTGAAAAGTAACTTAGTAATGCCCATCAAAAAGAGATGTGAGTGTTATACGCAAACTCAACGCAGTCTGGATCATAAGTAGGCTTACAATGTGCCTTGATAATGATAATACAAATCGACAGCAGTTTTAATGGCACTCACAAAGAGGAAATGATATTACTTATCATTCTATCTTAGAATCGCTTTTACGTTTGCGGAGCAAGTGCGATACTTTAGATGCCTTTTTTTTCACCTTTCTCTTTTGCAAAGCGGAATACAAAGATTTTAAAAACGATCAGATATATGTTGGCGCTACTGCAATAAGATTGCACGAGAACAGGTTGCTTTTCTGAAGATGACATTATGGAGTTCAATTTGCACTCATTCGTTTGCAGCTTCAAAGAAAGATTTGTCGTCGATGCCTTTCCAAGGAAAAAAAAAACCTTTACGAACATCATCGACCTAACAGACAATTAGTCGAAGGTAAGCACAGGGGACATTAATTGCTGTCTTTAACCTGTAGTGTAGCAATTATGACTTAAATTTGATCAAGTAGATGAAAAACTGTGCTAAAAGAACTAGTAATAAATAATTGAACTGAAATGCAGGAATAAAGCATTCCTCAAACGCAAACAGCCCCAGTGAGGATTTCTGAATGAAGAGTGAGATCGAATGTGCCCGATAGATAAATAGTAGCGACTGAATAACGTCGAGGATAGATCGCATCTATCACTAATGAAATAAGAGTGATAGTGTTGTCGAGTGCTGATCCACAATCGACAACAACAACAGATAGCAGTCTGCAGCGAGGTGTCGAACCGAAAAAATAAATACAGGCGCCCAGACGGCAACGCGTGCTATGCTCGAGAACTGGCTGGCGGAGCGGCAGGGTTTCCCCAGGAATTGAAACTAGGGAGGTGTCTAAATTTTTAGGGGTGGTGGGGGGGGGGGGCGTCAACCGGGAGGCGTACGGAGTTAAAAGGAGGCATACTTTTTTTGTATTCTTTAGTGTGATGAAATACTGCTTGCAAGGAACATCACATATTATGTATACCTTTGTTTAGCAGTATGAGACACGCGTATGAGGGAGGCTACTCGCGCGCTCTGTTTATCTTACGTAGACTCTGACCGCGTTGAGCCAGTGTAGCGTGATGCGTTCGTGCCTTTTAGGGGCGAAGCTCCTCAGGGTGTGGGCCTGTCCCTCCTTTGTAGTATGTAGTATGTAGCCACGCATAGTGGCATGTATCCACTCCATGTGATAAAGATGACGATGACCACTGATGACCATGAAGAATAAGCGCGTTCCAGTATAGTGGAATGTACCCACTACACGTGATAACGATGACGCTGATGACCATGAAGTATAAGCGTGTTGCAGACCACACATTCTCTTTCTGCCATGGATGAAAACAATCGTGAAGGCGCTCTCGCCCTCGAAAGGCAAAACGGCAACGCCGACAAGAAACGTTCTCCTGAGCTTAACGTCATATATGAGGACCCCCGCGTTTGTGTGTCAGGTCTTTGTATGATGATCGAGTGGGCAAAATTTACGGGGATTAGCGGTTTACCATATTACCTCCGGAGCATCGCCCACTCATCATCATTCACTTCGTGGATATGGCGAGATTTTTTAACTCTTTCGTTACCGCGGGAAAATCGGCCCCATTTTGTAAGCTTTAGTAATTATTTTTTGGTATGAATAATATTATAAGTACAGTGTAGTATGATATATCAATGTAAAGCTTAGTGATTGTACTTTTCAATGGTATTAAAAAAAAGAACTTATATTGGCTATAATGTGCAAGAACATTTATGAAAAAGAAGATTTATTGAACATTGCATAGAACATTTCTATTGTTGTGCACCCAACATAGAAGAAAAAAAAAATCTGGTGTTTAACGTTCCAAAAGCACGATGTAATTATGAGGGACGCCGTAGTGGAGGGCTCCGGAAATTTTGACCACCTGGGGTTCTTTAAAATGCACCTAAATCTAATTAAGTACACGGGCCTCAAAAATGTTTGCTTCCAGCGAAAATGCAGCCCGCATGGCCGGGATTCGATCCCACGACCATCGAGTCAGCAGTCGAGCGCCATAACCACTAGACCACCGTGGCGGGGCGAAGAACGGAAGCCAAAAATAATGTGATAGATACAAAATATTTGCTCTACTGTTTTCTATATTACAGGAAAGTTTGAATGATTTAGCTCAAAAAGCGCACGAGTTACGATTTTCTTTTTTTTTCTTTTTTGCGGAGGGAAAACTGCATTATTCCATCAGGTTACATGGTTATATTTTTTCCCTGTGCAAATTTTCCAAACACAGTGATACAATGAATATCATTGAGAATAGTAATAAATTTTCTATTTATCCATGGGCATTTTAGAAAGTCGTGCTAAACAGTCGCAGAAAAAAAAAATTCATATACGATAATTGTAACACTGAACATGGCACCAAAACATCCTGAAGTATGGCTTCACCTCACACAATAAAAGTATTCTAAACATGTAAGCTACAAGAAAGCCTTCACATTTTAATGACTATCGAATTAGGTGGAATCATGTCTGAAAGCTTTGAGGTGTAAAAAAAATCTTTTTTTTTTTTTTTTGTTGGTGTGCCACTGGGCAAAAGAGGCGTTACAAGTGGTATTTGTCTGACAGACAAGTTTCTTGTCCTGATAGCACTTTTTGCATCGCCTTCGCTTCGTCAGTCGGTAGGACATGTTCTGAACGTGCTTGTTTTCACGAGCTGTAGTCGTGGAAGCTCGACGATGCCCAAATAGATCAGGAGGCAAATGAAATTCGCTATTTCTGCATCCGTGAACATTTCCCACGAAACATAATCCTCAGAATAAGACTGCTTCTACACGATTTGCAACCATTTTTGTTAACACAAATCATGTTTATTCCGCTGTGAAAAAGATTTCCAAAACGCCGATTTTCCTTGCGACACGTAACGCTTCACTGCGCAACCCTACTCTGAGGCCGGGTCCGGGCACCCTTCTTGGGCATAACATCACTCTATGCTGGCTGAAGGTGATGTCACCAAATTTTCACCATATATTGTTGAGACACTACAAATAAAAGATATATATTAGTTCCAACATCTTTACGGTATTTCAATCGCCATAAAAAATCGATGTGACAGAAAGCGAAACGTATACTGATCAACGTCTGAGTATGGTCCGGGCTCGTTCTACGTGTTTTTTTTAATCATCACAAATACATTTCTATGATTTGACATCATCCTCAGAATCTCTTCTGCTAGAAAAAACAGAAAAATCGTTTGCAGACGCAACAGAATCGTCCAAAGAACAACATTTCCAAGAGGCAGGGGCGTAGCCAAGTGGGGGGCGGGGGGCACACCGGGCCCGTGCCGCCCCCCCCCCCCCACCCAATTTTTTGTCTGCCATTGACACTCGACCACACTTACCTGCCCGGACCCCACGTCGGGTCAAGGGCGTGCCCCCCCCCCCCCCCCTCGAAAAAATTTCTGCCTATGCCACTGCCAAGAGGGTCTCGCGAACGGGTCGTCTGCTGTCTTCGCGGACAAACAAAAGCGAACCGCTTTCTTTGAGTGGCTGTAAAAATCGCCGCCGCTAGGAAAAATGATTAACTACGCAGGAAATGAAGCATTATTGCTTACAGAATGTGCTAGATGGTGCAACTAATTGACAGGAGCGCCCGTATTTTCGAATTCTCGCTCGGCGCGTTCGGGTCACCGGTGACCCACGTCCTATTCGCCGCGAGATCAAGCTATGTGTGGCAGCACCGTCGCCGCGGTAGTGTGGATAGGCGGTCGGCGCGCGTATACAAATTGAACTCGAATGGCCGCTATTTCTAAATGTGAGTATTTTCGAATCGATTACGATTACTTCTGTATTTTACCTGCAGGAAAAATGCACAAAAAAAGTGGTAGCTACGATAACTCGATTCTCCGTTTAAGTAGCATAGGCATAAAACGTGAGAACTTACATATGGCAGCAGGCTGCTTCGGTCGAGCAGCCAGACTTTAGCGGCTATTCGCAACGATCATTCGAAAAAAACAATGCATTCAAAAAAGTACAAGTGTTGCAAACTCAACAAGGTTACGATGCCCACTGCTGAAAAAAATGAGCGCTGTAGCCGACGCAAAGGCGCGTATGCAATGGCAGCGCAGGTGCGAATTAGCGTACTTGTGCGTAAAGTAAACGTACCCCATAAAACCTATACCCGCAGTCGCCGCTGCTGACACGAGGAAACCCTGCGGTGGTAGTAAGGGGAGGAGAGGAATCAGATAATAGCGCTGTGACGCGACTCCGCGAACTTCGTCATTCTGACGACGGAGGCAAGTTTCGTGTCACACGGTCGCCAAGGAAGCGTAACAGAGCATTCTGCAAATGGATCTCGGCGTTTCCCATTGACGGCGGAATTGAGTACTCTCGTTCCCAGTCAACGCCCCCTGTTCGGAGCTGTAGTTAAGAATAGACTCTGAAAGCGAAAATACTAACTATCCTGTGGAGTATCACTTCAAAGCTCGGTACTTATGCGTGCTTTCGAATGAGCTGCATCGATTCTCTGGTCAAAGATCGTCCTTAATTTGACGTGCATATGTTGGGTCACCGTTACATAGCGTATGCAGACTACGCAAGCACGAACAGACAACAGTTGTCGTCCTGTAAGTGGATAAGAAATCAGTTTCGCCGTAAGGGCAAAGCAATGAATGCGATAGTAATCCCATTTCCTTAACCCTACAAAATGCTGGTGTAAGGGAATGCGGTCGCTCCATTGAGCGAAGCGGTCTTTGTGCTGTCTGTCGTCTGAACGCGATGTAAGCGGTGAGAGCATATACGAGCCGTCTACTAATGTCTGTCCAGATAGCGCGCTTGCCAGCGTTCCCGACCACGTCTTTATAATCAAAGTTCGCAGTTGTCGCTCGAGCGATGACTGTGATAGCAATTACACAGATCGAAACACTATATTTGCTAACACTAGTGTTATGGTTGTAGCCTCATTTCTCCGCGATGCGGGCCGTTCAACGATATACTCGCCAAATACACCTTACACTTGTGAGCATTCATCATCATCATCAGCCTGTCGTATGTCCTCTGCAGGAAAGCCTCTACCAGTGATTTCCACCCCCACTCTCATGTGCGAGCTGATACAATTTTATGACTGCACTTTTAAATGCGAAGCATTTCTTAGCGAACCCAAGGCACTTTGAGCGTTTCTATCTATCTATCTATCTATCTATCTATCTATCTATCTATCTATCTATCTATCTATCTATCTATCTATCTATCTATCTATCTATCTATCTATCTATCTATCTATCTATCTATCTATCTATCTATCTATCTATCTATCTATCTATCTATCTATCTATCTATCTATCTATCTATCTATCTTGCCGCCTACGTCTGGGTGCTCTCATGGTGGCCTCCTTAACTTGGTGAAGTCCATAGTTGGCATGGGAGGGTAAGAGCATTTGACGAATAGGACTGTCTGGTCATCGACATCAATAGCTTGAAATAGCTAGACACGTGTGGCACATGCCCGTGTACAACGGGCCGCTGTGTGCGGGTATGCGGCACAGGTGACTGACAGTTTACATATATCTACCCAGGAACGGCGAGAACAGACATTGGTAATTCAAATACGAGAGCGTTAAGAAAAAACACGACGAATGCAAAGAATGAAAAATAGGATGCCAGCAGGAACCGAACCCAAGCATTCTGCGTGGCAGTTGGGTATTCTACCACAGAGCCACGCCAGGTGTATAAACTCGTTTGCAAAAACAGATTATGCAGGCGTAATGTCAGTGCAACGTCAATTGCGGTTGTGGTGCTGGCTATCTAATTTTATAACGAAGGAATAAACACTATATAGGTACTTCAACGATACAGGCGTCATGTCAGGTTAACATCTGTGGTTCCAGTGTTGGCTCCGCTTTTATAGAAGTCTAATAAACATTACATTTGTATTCCTGTGATTGAGCAAGCTATATTCAAGCGCTGCTCCACCCCGGAGGAATGCGCCAACGAAACTTACGTATGATATTCGCATCATCGCACCATAAAGCGCACTTCGCTTCGATAATACCGACGACTGTGCTCTAAAGTAAGTGCTGTCGTTACGTCAGACCAGAAGTTACCCTTTAAACGCCAGTGTAGTCGACGTGCCTGGTAAACCCACGATGTGCACACAACTAATACCCTTACAAAAACACGTCGATCCACCTCGTAACGCTTGGCTCAAAGCCAAAAAATGCACCACAGAACTACTCGCTGACTGCTTCGCATGAAACCGATTCCCACAAGGCGTGGGATCTGCCGAATTTTCCACCGTGTCTCTTGGTATCTATTCCGACGTTCTAACTGACCATCGGTCCTCGTAATGATGTGACCAGACCAGGTGCATTTTTTTCCTCTTAATACCTGCTAGGATATCGGCCGCCCCAGTTTGTTCTTTAATACACTCTGATGTCTTGCTTTCTCTTCGGTCACACCTATCATTTTTCGTTCCACGGCACGCTGGGCGGTCCATAGCTTCTCGAGTTTCTCCAGGCCCCCGTATGTTATAACTGCCAAAATACACTGGTTGTACACTTTCCGCTTTAGCGACAGTGATAAGTTACCGGTCGTGAGTAGAGAATGTCTACCGTACTCAGTATTTCTCAAGTCATATCAGATGAAGTTTTGTCAAATAATTAGAGGGTATGTAGCAGGCCAGTTGAAGCGCCAGCAAGAAAGAGTCTGCAGAACATCAAGTCACGCAACAAACAGCAAGGGGAAGTGGCGTTTTCTTGCAAGCTCCAGTAAATGAAAGTACATCTGAGCACATCACGCTCACCGAAGCCAAAGGAGCTTGATCTCGTTAGCCAGAGTACAAGTTCATTCGGCTTGAACTAAGCCGTATAGAAGTAACGAGGTTCTTTTCCACGTTTCACGAGAACAAGGTTGCGTGCTTGGCTCCGTCCACGACGTGACCCCACATCGAGGGCAGCCGCTTTGTTCTTTTCCAACTCACACTGGGAAGAACCACCTTCACGAGCATTCGAAATCCTTGCAGCCCCCACGCATTGTCTAGAGTATACAATCTTTTTATTCACTTTATTCAGAGAACCCCGAGTGAAGTTTCATAGCAAATTCATTCTCGCGAACAGCCAGGTATTGTATCGTTGGATCCCTGAGCGAGAATGTATGTGCTGAGACGTCAGGTTTGTTTCCGTGCGAGTCTATCACTCGTCGACAGTGATATTGGGAGCGCTGCTGGGCGCCAGCAATACCGCTTTATGTTTTTCTACCGAAGGGATAAAATAACTATTTTTCAAAGTCGTACGTAGCGCTGCACGCTCTTTTATTGTTAATACGCGGGATATGTTCGGAGAAGCGAAGCAGAAAGCTGCACTTTAGCGCTTGCGTAAAACTTTCTTTTTTTAAATAAAGGCCGGGAAATCGCCGGACAACGTAGCGGCCACATGACATATCCAGGCTTATCCGGAATGTCGGTAGACGACAGTGTGGCGAGGCAGTAAATAAATACCTGCACAGTTGTAGCTACTACTATGGTGCCCGTTGTTTAAGCCTGATCAGTTAAGACGATTGCGTCCTCCTGCGCGCAGAAGCCAACTGCGAAGAATTAATTCCAAATCCCCGTTTTGTACTTGTGGTCTTCGTATGACTGCAATTTTGGTGATTGATCGATCGATGGATCAATCAATCAATCAATCAATCAATCGATCAATCAATCAATCAATTTTATTCCTTCACTACACACTGTACACGATAACGATATATATATATATATATATATATATATATATATATATATATATATATATATATATATATATATATATATATAGCAGCAGTAGCAAAGTGAGTGTACTGATTACAAAATTATGAATAATTAGGTACTGATATTAGCAAATGACTATATTAACATCAGCAATGTATGAGCACTAATTGAAACTAGGTCAAATAACATTAAAAAGAAAAAAAAGAAGAAAAAAACAACAGCTTGAAGAGATAATGACACGTCGAGGGAGAAACAACAGTTATACAGAAGAGTCAATGTCACAGAACAAAAAATTCTACAACTCATAGAGAAATCTGGATTGCTAGATTTTTATTAGAAATAGTAATATATTCCACAATGATATGGCTGCAAAGTGAACCGTCTGTTTGCCATAATTAGTGCAGAATGAAGTTGTTATGTTGCTCGGAGCGAGTTGGGGGTTTAGTGTTCAGTAAAGATGATGAAGGAAAACGACAATGAGATTTCTTCATTTATTAGTCTGAAAAGAAAATTAGTGAGATTGTATTTGACAAGGGCGGCAACGTCGAGAATGTTATTATCCCGTAGCAACTGCTTAGCATTGTAGGTGGGTGGACTTGACGTAATTTTTCTAATTGCCTGGTGCTGGATAATTTCTAACGTTTTTAGGTGAGCAGTGTATTTGTTACCCCAGGAGGTTATGCAGTAACCTGCCGGGGTAATGTGAGAGTGTACAAACGCGAAATAAAGTGAGAGCAATGCAGGCCGTGAAAAGAATGCACGTGCCCTAATGAGAATGCGTATTCCTAGTGATCACTTCTTTTTTAAATGTGTTATATGGCTTTGAAATTTTAGGTTACAGTCGGTAACCGGTTACAGTCGTCTAAGTATATGCATTCTTCAGTTGCTGATAATGAGCGGTTATCAATGGAAGTAGGCGGGGTGGACTGTGGTGATTCACTTTGCTATGAGAACAAAATAAATTTAGTTTTAGTGGGATCACTTGTAAGTCTATTAATTTTGCACCATCCTAACAAGTTATGAAGATCACTATTTAGCCAGGTTACTACCACTGACTGATGTTCGCTGGAATTAATTATTATTGTGTCATCAGCACATAATATACGCTTAGAAGAGGTAAGGGGCCCAAAATGGGCCCCTGTGGTACACTTCAATTAGTCACTGTAGGTTTAGAATAAGCACGGCAGTATCTATCTTGTAAGTAGTCGCGTAGTAGTAGTAAAAGACGACCTGTCATGAGCCTTGTATAACATCTAGTATAACAATAAAAGTCTGCAAATATGGAACCTGCAGATTTACAGTCATCAATGGCTTTCTTTAGTTGGTCAGTAAGAGATCTAAGTGCTACGTCAGTAGAGTAACCACATAAGTCCAAATTGGTTAGGTGAAAGAACATTAAAATTGTTCATGGTGTTTAACAAATCGCTTTTCGATAATTTTCTCGGTGACCTTGGTAAAAAAAAAGATAAAACACAGATCGGTTTATAGTCGGGTAGTAATGAGCGATCGCCTTTCTTAAAAACAGGAGTAATTCCACCGCGTTTAAGCTCATGAGAAAAGATTCCTGTTTTAAACATGAGGTTGATAATGTCGGACAAAACAAATGACACGTGTTTAGAAATTAATTTAGCATGACCAGGGTGAATGCTATCCAGCCCAGCGCAAGTTATTCTTAAATTATCAATCACTGATGCCACCTCGACAGGAGAGGTTGAAACCGTATAGAATGATTGTGGAAGGCGTTTGGGGGCGTTTATGTTTTGCTGTGCATGTGTAGAGATATTAGGAAAGAAAAAAAAACCCACGAAAATCGTAAGTGGCGCAAGATAAGCAATACCATCGTAGGGTATACGTTGTCCGCTGCTTGTTTCCCATTCAAAAACGGCTCTCATAATGTTTGGCTTTCGCTTCTTTAAGCCGAGCAGAATTGAGTTGGTGATAGGAGCAACTGCAGTGAGCAAGCGTCACGATCACCTACACAAAGTATAAACACATTAATTTTTATTTTATTAATTTCGCGGGAAAGTATAACTAATAGAAATAAAAAAAAGGATCTTACTCTCACTTGCTGAACTTGTCGCCGAAACTTTAGGGTAAGTGATCCGCGTGATCTCATACATACATGTCTGCATTTTTCGTTTTGATTTGTTCTTTTTTTTATTTCGTGGCTGTGGCACAGGAACTATTCTCAGAACTTGCAGAGTTCAGCCTTCCGTTCCTCCAGAAAAACTTGGTCCATATTAGAAGTCTCCGAAGCCGGTGAAGTCTAATAATAATAATAATAATAATAATAATTATTATTATTATATGAGGTTAAAAAATTTATGCAGCCTCGCACTTGTGGTGCCAAGCCTGATGTAAGAGCGGATCTGCGCGACCTTCGTTGTTGCTCTTTAGTTTTTCTTTCTTTTTCTCCCTGCCTCCAAGTCTTCGTTTCTCTGTCTTTGAATCTCTCATTCTTTCTACGCTGAGCTTTACTCTCTCCCCTCCTCCTCACTTCCCTTTCCCACCCTCTTGCTATACTGTACTATACGAGGCATATGCTATGCTCTGCTGGCGTGCCGAATAGCCGAGTGGATAAGACGCTCGCCTTCGGATCGCGGGCACGCGAGTTCGAATCCCGCCTTGCCAAGAAATTTTCTTTCGCCAACAATTTCACTCTTTCTTTCTCTCTCTTTGTGCTCGTTCCCTCACCTACTAAAGTTATTACAGGCCACGCCGGAGAAATCGACGCACGCATTCTGGGAGCCAGAAGAGAGCGCGTGGCGGTTACGGCGATGATCATTTCTGTTCACGCGCCACGGACCAATGCGCGGATTAAACAGCCCCGCCGTTAAAAAAACACGAGATGATTACGAGGCTCGCCGTAGTGGAAGACGCCGGAAATTTCGGTCACGTGGTGGTCTTTAACGTGCACCTAAATCTAAGAACGTGGTGTTCTAGCGTTTCGTCTCCTTCGGAATGCGGCCGGGATCGAACCCGTGGCTTTCTGGCCAAAGGCCCGTGCAGGCGCCGTCAAAATTCGTGACGTCAGAGTTATAGCTGGCATGTACGTTGAAAGCGACCTCATCACCCATGTCTCCTTTATTTCTCTTCTCCGGCTTATCCAACCTCCGTCCGGGCCGCGCTGCCCACTTCGCAAATTATGTGAAATTGCCATCTCGCCCAGCTTGAGGTTTTATCAAACCTCTTCTTGCATTCACGGTGCTTTTTTTTGCTTATCCTGGAAAATTTCTCTTCTGCTAGTACTGCTTATTTTTTTTTTATTTTTAATGCGAAAAGCGTCACTTCGCAAGGTTCCCGAAAGCGTACACGCGGTTCGAGTCCACAAGTGTCCAAAATCAACGTGACGCCGTCGCATACTGCCACGGCAACTACTTGCTGAGGGGCACACCCGCAGCAGAAGGGGACTCGACAGAGTTGGCCTTCAACTTCTGCAGAGGCAGCATGCATAGTGATCTTGCAATAAGCAGTGAGTGCCATGGCGACGTTGTTGGCGTAGCGTCGAAGACTCGTCCAAGTTGTAATGCACACTGTCTCGACGCCGAAGTAGAAGAGGACGTGTAAAGTCTTGTCGACACCGCATTAATTCTACAAAATCATGTAAATAAACACAATTTCGCCTTTCGTGTGCGCATTGCATCGTTCTTTATAACACAACTCGGCAATACAACTTTGCAGCACCCCTCCGCAACAACAACCTAGCCAAAATAAACGCTTTCGTGTTCCAATCTCACAATATGCTTAGGAATCCCTTGCAACTTCTTACAGTGCTTTTTATGTGCGAAACACCTTATGCGCTCAGGCTGTCGGCGTCTCCTGTCGTCGTAGCCCGTCACGGTGTCTCCTGTTCGCGCCGGTCGTGGTAAAGCAAGTGGCAAATAAGACGGCGCGCTCGCTCAGGAAAAGCTCGCGAGAACACGCGCGTCCTGCAGGACGTATATAAAGTTTTTCCAGTCCAATCCAAACGCGCGCTCGCCCGCGAGAGACAACGCCACGTGCGCTTCTCCGAGTGGCAAATAAAACGGCGCATTGGCTCACGAAAAGCTCGGTTTCTGCGATGGGCGCTGGACGCTGCCTGCGACGCTGTACGTAGCAATGAGAGGACGCTGTCCTCTCATTGCTATTGACGTGTCCCTATAGGAAACACCTCCCCAGGTTTCACGTTAGTGGAGCTGTCTTTTATAGTATAGTATAGTATAGTATAGTATAGTATAGTATAGTATAGTATAGTATAGTATAGCAAGGGGTGGGAAAGGAAAGTGAGGGCGAGGAGAAGGGAAAAGGGGAGGGCAACACCACCAGCTCCGCCGCTTCCCTATAGTCTGCGCACTACGAGTGGGTAGCTTTTATTTTCTTGTTTTTCATTTTTGAATATTTTACCTACGAATTTTATAATTCTTCCACTTATATCATTTTTTTATTTACATGGCTTTTCGTTTTAAATGCGAAGCATTTCTTAGTGAACCCTAGGCACTTTGAGCGTATCTATCTATCTATCTATCTATCTATCTATCTATCTATCTATCTATCTATCTATCTATCTATCTATCTATCTATCTATCTATCTATCTATCTATCTATCTATCTATCTATCTATCTATCTATCTATCTATCTATCTATCTATCTATCTATCTATCTATCTATCTATCTATCTATCTATCTATCTATCTATCTATCTATCTATCTATCTATCTATCTATCTATCTATCTATCTATCTATCTATCTATCTATCTATCCAGCCGCCTAGGTCTGGGTGCTCTCATGATGGCCTCCTTAACTTGGTGAAGTCCATAGTTGGCATGGAAGGGTAAGAGGATGTGACGAATGTGACTGTCGGGTCATGACATGAATAACGTGGAAATCCTGTCGCGTACGTCGTCAAACCCTTTCCTCCAGACCGTGTGGCACATACCCGTTTACCTCGGGCCGCGGTGTACGGGTATGCGCCACAGGTGATTGACAGTTTATATCTGCCCAGGAATGGCGAGAAAAGACATCGGTAATTCAAATGCGAGAGCGTTAAGGAAAACTGAAATTGGCAGCGTTGAGCCGACGAATGGAAAGAATAAAAATTAGGATCCCATCAGGAATCGAACCCAAGAATTGTGCGTGGCAGTCAGGTAGACTACCACAGAGCCACGCCAGGTCTATATTCTGGAATGTGCTTTGGATAAACACCCTATGCAGGCGTAATGCCGGTGCAACGTCAATTGCGGTTGTGGTGCTGGCTATCTAATTTTACAAGAAAGCAATAAACACTACATATGTACTCCTACGATACAGGCGTCATATCAGGTCAACGTCTTTGGTTCCAGTGTTGGCTACCGTTTATAGCAGTCTAATAAACGTTATATTTGTGTTCCTCTGATTGAGCAAGCAATATTGAAACGTTGCTCCACCCCGGAGGAATACATTAACGAAAGTTACGTATGATATCACATCATTTCACCGTAAAGAGCACTTCGTTTCGGTAATACTGTCGTATGTGCTCAACGTACGCGCTCTAACGTGAGTGCTGACGTTACGTCACATCATAAGTTACCCTTTAAACGCTAGTGTTGTCGACGTGCCTGGTAAGCCCACGATGGGCACACAACTACTATACTTGCAAAAACGCGTCGCTCCACCTCGTAACGATTGGCTCAAAGCCATAAAATGCAGCATAGAACTACTCGCTGACTGCTTCGCATTAAACCGATGCCCACAAGGCGTGGGAGCTGCTGAATTTTTTTCTCTTTCTTTTTAATGTTACATAGCATTTAGTATTGCTTTGTTTATTTTTTAATGTGGCCAGGTTATGGTTATCTGTGACGCACAAACAAAGATAATCGTCTAACCAACAACAAGCTTATTTCGTCTATTTCATGAAATGCATACGCAGTGCGTGTTAGAAAGTCGTAACCATCGCGGAAAGCTGTTTCAGATTAAACCGATTATGCGGTACAACTGCTTCGTGCTTCGCTTCCCATAATAAAGGTGAGAAAGGGATGAGCGCTTACATATCCGTTTCTTGCTGAAGAGAAGGACTGAACAGGCACAAGACAGCAGTTGTTGGCCCTGTGTCACTGTTACTGTGTCGTGCGGTGATAACAAAGTGACAGTGGTCGCTATAAAAATCGTGGTACATATGCCATCAGAGATCAAACTGCATAGCAATCGCGAATGCCATCATTTTTGCTGCGGCCAGAAGATATTTTTCCTGCAACTTGGCACTCTCCTGAAAAACAGCCACGATAAATGGTCGGCAACTTGGTTTTTCGCTGTACAACGCCTCTGAAGCTTTTAAGTGGAAGCATTAGAGAGAAACGAATTTTTTGTAAGCAAACGGACAAACATGGGCAGATAAAATAAACAGAACTGAAAGTTATCGCTGGCCACAGGAAGAAAAAAATAACAAAGGCGAAGGCGGGGGTAGCGCAAAAAAGCGGAAAAAACCAGACACGTGTAGTGGTGAAGCACAAGCACCATTTAAGGAAACACGGCCCAGGCTTGTAGCCCAGTCCTTCAACACGTATCCAAACATACAAGTATCTTGTTGTTCAAGGAATTCGGTCCCTTTGGATTTTCTCTCATCCCATTTGCTCCTAGTAACCCAGATATGCGGTGTGTGTACATTGCTTGGGCCTAGGCTGTCCACTTCCTCTCCAAGGTTAGGGTTAAGACCATCGTAAACAAAGATGCCCATTTTTTCAGATGCCCTAAGCAAACACTGCGCTCTCGAAAAGCATCAGCGTAAGCCCATGTCTTGCTTTCAACAGGCGAGTGACCTCTTTAGTTTCACTTCTGACTCGCCATGAAGGAGCCGTGACAAGCGTTAGCTCACAAAGAGAAATTAGTGCGGCATGGTTTGCCACCTTGGAGGATTCCCACTCACCAACGACCAGTACGGGCGTGGGAAGGAGTGTGTGTTGAAACTCGCAGCGTAATGCGAGAGGCGTACAGAGCTGTTTATTGGGTGATACACGCTTTTCCAGCTAATACCAGCAAGTGATGCCGAAACGCCGCAACAGAGTGCGAGCCCCGTTGAAACTCGCCAAACGAGGCATTTCCCAAGCCTGTTGATTCATTCGTTCGTCACGTTTGGTTTTTGTTCCTTCCTGGCATTGAATACAAACGCGCATAGGTACTAGCAGTCATCAGTAGTCGAATAGAGCGCCTTAACTCAAGCTATTGGGAAGAGTGTTCCGTTTATTCAAAGTTTTATTTAGGTAAAGGATACCAAAGTAATCAAAAATAAGAATAAAACTGAGTTTCATCGATGATAAACGTGCAAAGCGGGAATTATTTGACACAGTGACGTTTAGTACTGATTAGCTTATGAGAAATTCTTTACTTGGATCTCACAAATCCATATACAGGCGTGCTGACTCGTCAGTTAACGTCCCAGCTGCTCTTGGCTTAGAGCCACCGTCTGGCAGAGGCTACTTACTGTTTTAGCTAATTGTAAAATATAGAGACCGAGATGTAAATCGTAATCTCGCGCAAGACTCAGAAGCATCAGTACGCATGAACAATCTTCGAAAATTCACAGGGTCCCTTATGCATTCGCCTAAGGCGACTCGAAAGCCGTCTTCGTCCTTTTCGACTTCGCACTCGATGTACTGATCCTACCCCTATCCCCTCCGAAAGCTTTCTGCACCTAACCTAGTTTTCTACAGCCTACAGGATCGGAGGCATTGCAAGCTGTCGGCACGTCACCAGGTTTTGCACAGCCTCCGTGATCGGCCCGCCTTTGACAAAGCTACAATGTCCTGTGATGGCGTCATCGTGTGATGCCATATGATGTGGCCATACGTCGCCAAACTCACTCATGAGTCGACTCACTCAGACTCAGATCGGGCCGTGAGGCCGTGAGTATGAATCTGAGTGAGTCTGGGTGAGTAATATTTCGGCGAGTTTGAGTCCGAGTGAGTGTGGCTGTGGAAAATTTTAGTAAGCCTGCGTCCGAGTGAGTCCGGTTGAGGGAAATATTGGTGAGTTGGGTCCGAGTGAGCCCTAACCACAAAACTTATTTCTTTAGTGAGTCTGAGTGAGCTCCACCTTTTATTGCCAACCTAGGATCCCATCTAGTCATCTTGAACATTACTATCAGCCTTATATCGGCTTAAGTTTATACTCAAGTCTATTCACACATATCTCAACGCACTTACGTGCATGCGCCTCCCCAATATTTATTGATCAGAGGCGTGAGTTAGGCGGAAGTGTGCCATGACCTACACCAGCAAACACTTTCACGGGAAGTCCTTGATAAAAATATCTCGTGCGAGTCTCGTATTTCATAAAAATATCCTTACTGAATTGAAACAACTGATAATTAGTATTTGAAAAGGTACAAGATTAAAAGGCATATCGCAGATCACCGATTATGTGAGACATTGGCGTTAAAGGGCATTGTCACCATGATCGTAAAAGTTTATTTTACGCTAACGAATTCACGAGTCGACCCACGCAAGCTCACTCAGACTCAGGTCAAGCTGTGAGTCTGAGTCTAAGTGAGTCCGGCTGGGTAATATGTTGGTGAGGCTGAGTCCGAGTGAGTCCAGATGGAAAAGAAGTTTAGTGAGTGTGAGTACGAATGAGTTCGTTTGAGGAGAGTTTCGGTGAGTGTGAGTCGAGTGAGCCATCAGAGCAAAATGTATTTCGTGAGTGAGTCTGAGTGAACTCCAGTTTATTTGCCGACATATGATGTGGCGTCACAAAATTTTGACAATATGTGACGTCAAGTGGCGTCATCACGTGATGATTTTCTGAATCACTCGTGTTGACACCGACGCAGCCGCGGGACGCCGACGGTCAATTTTCGCGTTTCATGAGGAATCTAAGGCTTTCGCCTTAATAATGAGACCTTAAGCATCCACATTTCATACGGGAGTGCAAACCAACTTCACGTCACGAGTACGGGCTCCTTTTCAGTCTTCATCATTATGGCCGGCGCGCAGGAAGATTAAACTGTTTTATGTATGCGCCGATGCCGCGCCAAGTCATTTTTATGGCGTTTCCAGAACGATGCCATCTTTCATTTATTTTTACTGAAATTCATTCACTTCACTTATTTTTATTGCTCTGTACAGATGCGCCAGGGGTTGCTAGGCAACGCGAGGTGACGCCATCGCTCTGCGATGTGTTTTGTCCACGACGGACGGACTAACGCTCGGCTTAAACAGCGCCGCCGTTAAAACAGCGCAAGCACAATTGGCGCTACACAGGCACCACCACCAAAAGCAATGTTCAGCAACCATCACCACGACGGTTTATGTAATACGTTTATTTACAATTTTTACCGCCTGGTTTCTGGCTGAGGGTCATTGCAGCACGTTTGTCAGCGTTTGTCTGCTTCATTAAAATCTCAAGCTATAACAAACGGCATGTGTCTTGTTCAACCAACACAAAGTGTCTTATACAAATCCACCGTCTACACTCGCCGTTAGCGGGTTGTTATAAACTGAATTACGTACGGCGCATACCCGCATACCACGGGCCGTGGCATGCGGGTATGCGGCTGGTGTTGGCCACGAAACGGCGAGCCACAGAAACCGTGGCTACCTAGAGGACGTTTAGAAGGACGCATGTCATTAGTGAACTGGTCGCCCTGCCCTCACTTGTATCACTGCATGCTGCAGATGCCACCTGCTAGGTGTCGAAACGTCTATACCACTTCGTTTTAATTAAAAATGGAAGAAGTTCAGGGGAAAGTGGAAGCGTGAAGAGGTGAAAAATTCGTGTCACTGCAGCCGACGTTTCGACAAGCGGACTTGTCTTCTTCGGGGCTGCAAATTGCAGACTCGAAGAAGGCAAGTCCGCTCGTTTAAACGTCGGCTCCAGCGACACCCCCTGCTCACAAATTTTCCATTTCTTCGTTATTAATTGTGACGCTAAGTTGGACTCAACGTGTTTTCACTCATGGATTTACCCGGCTTTTCGAACATTATTGCATTCCAAATGAATGCGGACTACATGCATTCTCATATCCTTTTCCGTTTCACTCATGCAGGCCGGTGGTTCTAATTGAAAACCCGGCTTATGCCTTGCGGTACCGGAACCTTCCTGCGCATGGCGCAGTTTTTGACGATGTCTTTACCATGGGTTACAATGTTCACGTGAGCCGTTACGCCGACAGCTGCTAACTACATCGACTTCAGTATACATAAGCTGAGAGTATAGTGTGATCGGCAGTTTTGGAAAGAAATGGTTTTGCCCTAGCCCATGCAGAAATGCGAAACACAGTATACTGATGAAAACTCCGCTTTGGCTACGCCGTTGGGCAGCATTCTTTGCGTCACTTTCACACAAAATGACATTGTAATGCACACATTTTTATCTTTTTTGTAGCTCTAACAAGCATGAAATATGTCTGTTTTTAGAATATTCATAGTAATTGGATCGTAAGCGTGCGCTTTCCGAATCAATCAATACCTACAGTTTAAGGCGTGTGGCTTCGCGTCACATCCGCTGCTAGCAGTTGTTGATGCACAATGATGCAGTCCGGCACAGAAACCTATTTCAGTGACAAATTTAAATATCTAACGTTTTCATTTCGCCGCTTTAACTTGTGGCACAGTCATCTGTGAGTGTAATTGTAAGCAAACGTACAATAAAAACATCCGTAATTCGTGGTTCAGGGCCACTTTAATTTTAATTAACCCATCAGCCTAGCATTTCAGTTGCGTTTGTTGGTTATGTATGGGAAAGTAGCTGTATTGTCTTCTCTGCGCATGTTCTCAGATTTCACGCTATTCCTTAGTGCGAGTGGCCCAAACCAGAACCACTATGTCGTCTAAACCTGGGGAAGGCATTCAATGTGTCTTCGCCAGTATTTTAAAATGCACAGTTTGTACCTCAACCCCCTCTGTTTCTTAACATGTAACAGTTCTAAAAAATATATGCACACCATTGTGAATTATTACTGTGGTATACGTTCGGTGATCAGTGGAATGTTAAGCCTGAACAAGAATCAAAATCTGCAGATAACATTGCGTTCGCAAGTAATACGCAGCGTAGTATTTTAAGCACATTCGAGCACGCAGATTCGATCCACTGAACCAGACTCGTTTCTTATTCGCAATTTTATGTCAGGCTGAATGAATAAGAGCCGATCCATATCGACGTCTGCGTTTCTGTTTTCAGATCTGTTCATGCGGTCTCGTGCTTATGGAGCACTCTACTCACACCGGTTAAACTGCCTTTACGTGGTTTCGCATGGAAAGATCACATTCCACTGATTAGTCCCTGATGCGCGATGCTGCCGCAAGTTTGTAACGTTGTACAGGAATAAGAGTGCTCGAAGATTAGTGTTCTCGTGTTCCAAAATGGCTTCCGCCTTCCTTTTTCTTACCTTCGGGAGCATGCCGGCTTAGTTCCACTATTCACCATCGGTACATGCAAGCGGAAAGCGCAGCGAATGCCCTCACCACAGTATCCTTCGAAGAGGAAATAACGTTTTGGACACTGGCTGGGTGAACATTATCGCATTTCGAACATCCTATAATGGAGTTATTGCCTCCTTTCAAGGTGATTAGAATGAGTTAGTTTTCATATAGAAATTGTTCTAGTGCTAACAAACGCGGACATAAGAAAGGCCACAGCACACACGAAGCACTTTCTTATAGTGTGCATGGTCCAATTATATTAACCGACTGAGCCCTAATTGTTTGCGGCTCGTGCATGGGCGCCACCCATAGTTTTAGTTTTATGGCACCATGTCTGCTTCTTCGGCTTCTCTTAATGGTCTATATAAAAGACTGATCCCTCCTCTGCCACTGGCCAAAAAATGCAAGGTGTACCCAAGCAAAAATTGAAGGGAAGCCCGTTAGACCCGGCTCGTTCAGTTGTGTCTCACACGACGCGGGCTACAACACAGAGTGGTTTGCTTCGATTGAAGACTAGCAAGGACAATCAAACAAGAGAGCCTGATTAGCGCATTCGCCGTGTACCGAACCCCTGCAGCACGCTGAACAACGTAAGCAATTATCGGAAGGCGGAGGGGGGCCGCTAATTGCTCTTCGAAACACTCATTGTGTGAGCGATTGAGGGTATATATATGACGGCCGGGCCCGATAACTGGGTGCTCTCGTCATACGCTTGGGTGCACTCGAAAGCCGCCTGATAAGGCAGGGGTGAACAAAGGGCGCCTCGTGCGCACAGCTGGCCGTCCTTTGGCAGCTGTTGGCAGAATACGGTAGCGTACCATTTATGACAACGGAATACGCAGTACATTATTTGCTGCGGCCGCTGGACCACAAAACTCTACAGAGCCAAGGTTTCGAATAACGTGACGAACTTCAATGTCAGAAACGGTTATTCGTCAAACATTAGCGAATCCTGAAGGACAACCGTGATGAGGATTTCTGCTCTATCCTTGCCTTGCTGGAAAGACAGGAAATATCTCGGCTGCTACATTTTCGCGATGCGAAATGAGGCGGTTGGTGAAGTAATAAGCACATATATGTCTCGCAACTTCATGAAGTGACGTATGACCAAAACATGAAGCAACATATGTCTGTTCATTTGCACTGTGATCGCGCTATTCAGCAGAGTTGCAAGAAGTCGCATGTTTAGGTACTAAAAAATATTTTCCCACGCGCGTTTGTTTATTTCGCAATGCCCTCTACAAAGGCGTTCACTTAAATGTGACATAAAAGCACACACCATTCAACGGTACACGTACGCTAGAAAGCAGAGATTTTCAGTACCACTTTTGTTGCGTTACGTTCTACGTAACTATAAAAAGCTGTGCTCTCTAATTATTTATTTATTTATTTATTTATTTATTTACTTATTGAAGATACCTCAAGAATCCTGTACACAGGGTCTTGCACGATGGGCGGGTGAAAACCGCCGAAATTTGGTCTACGTTGACACACTGCCGTCGTCAACGGCGGAACTGTAGACAGGAGGGTCTACGTGAAGGACAATGCTTGAAGAAAGATTGTTCCACTCGATGGCTGTCTTGATACGAAACAATGGAAGGTGCGTGGCTGTGTTGGCACGGGGAGACTCTATAATTTCAACATCACATTATATATATATATATATATATATATATATATATATATATATATATATATATATATATATATATATATATATATATATATATATATAGTCAAGTAGATCCTCCGTGAGAAGTCACAACGTTGTTTATTTCGACGTTTCAGCCAGAGTCTGGCCTTCATCAGGAATGAGGGTACAGTTTGTTGGTGCTCAGCTTTATACAATCTTAGAGGATATATATATATATATATATATCTTTTGTAGCATCGGGATAACAACGTTACATTTGGTGGCAGCGGTGCTCACCAATGCTCCCCCGAAACCAGCCGGACTCGTAAGACTTGACTCCACGGCAGCCCGCTTCACAGCCCGGTGCCTGCGAATGTACGGCTAACTCTTGTACCGGCACCGGCCCCCTGTCGTTTCGCACCGCAGACAGCCCTGCAACTGCGTCGGACCTCCGCCATCCGTACGAGGCCTTTGGAGACCAGCTGGCCACGCGCCTTCTCTCCGTGGAGGCCATGGTAACACAGTGGCTCTCCGCCACGGCCACCCTCCTCGCAGACCTCGCTGCCCGTGTTGCTACACTCGAGTCGCCTTCCACTCCTGCTCCACGTACTACACCAGCAGCTGAACAGATGCCCACAGAACGTACACCTTCTCTGCCTGCGGACCACCTTTCAGGTACAGGTCGTATGTCATTGCGTCCGCCTAGCTACGATGGAACCACGTCATGGACAGCCTTTCGTATTCAGTTTGAATCCGTTGCCTCTTTTGTTTGCTGGACGTCAGAAGAAAAACTCCTCATCCTGGTTGCTCAACTACGTTCTACGGCAGCGGAGTTACTGAACTGTCTTCCACGTGTTGGCCGTTCCACGTACAACGATTTAATATGTGCACTCGAGGCACGGTTTGGGGACGCCCCATTCTGATCATATACATCGCGCAATTGAGAACGCCGCGCCAAGGGCAAGCCACACTCCATGACCTCGCTGATACAGTCGAACGTTTATCACGGAGAGTGCTCGCAGGATGTTCTGAAACTACGCTGGATCTTATTACTACCCAGACGTTCGTCGACGCCATACCCGACCGTGGTACACAGACCTTCGTGCGCCTCGGCCGTCCTGCCAACCTTCGGGCAGCACTGGCGCTTGCTCTAGAAGCCCAAGTTTTGGAGCCAGCGGTTCCTGCTTCGCGCGGCCTCTCCGCGCCAGTTCAACAAGGTTCACCGTGCTACAAAGCGCTGCGAGCCACTTACAACGAACCTCACCTGCTTCGTGGTGTTACAAGAGCTCTGAGGTAGGCCACTACGCCCATCGTAGTTCACAGGCTCCACAGGCGGAAAGCCAGTCTCTACAATCGCCGCAGGAAGCACCTAGTCTCAGCAATAAAACGCACCTCTTCTCTCTTGGAACATCGTCAGGCATACCAAAAGTAACAGTGCAACTGGGTAACCTGAGCTCCCCTTCTGAAGCTCTGATAGACACCGGCGCAAGCCTGTCCTTTCTCCGTGAAGATTTCCTCCCACCTGGCGCACTACTAGATGACCAGAGAAGCCCCGGTCCTTCAGTGCTATTCCTTGCCGATGGAACTGTCGTGCAGCTACTCGGTGAGACCTGTGTAGTAATTTCAGCGTTTGGAAAAATGATACGACTGCCGTTTGTGGTAGTGCGCGACCTGATCGCTCCTGTGATCTTGGGCTGCAACTGGTGCTCTGCGATGGAACTCCGATTGAATTTCAAGGGCAAGGACAACATTGTGGCACTAAATAACCCCTCCCGCAGCGCTGCTGGCGTCATACCGGCCACAACGAATATTCCTGCAGAGACTCTCACACATCGGTGGCGCAAGTGGCTGCACGAACGCTGCGTTGACATTACAGAAATTTTGAGGGAGCTACTTACATGGGCTACGAGTAGTCGTCCTCTGCTACAAAGCGTTTTCCACCGTCTGCGGCACCGAATCCGTGTGCCAAGAAGCTTTCCGTCGGTTCGACGGACGACACCGGCTATGTCGTTTGTGGACTGCAACAAGACGAAAACTTCAACGCCAGACTCTGCACCACTCGCGTCGTGGCAGGTCACCTTAGCGTCATCGGTCACCATACCTGTCGGATCCGCTGTCTGCGTCCCTGTTCACTTGGATGGCGGGACTAACTTTGATTGCGACATCTTAATCCAACCTTTCTTGTGATCTCGGCCGTCGTTACAGTTTGCCACACCACGGGCTGTTGTCTCATGCTCACGAGGTAATTTCAGCGCCTTTGTTCTGAACTTATCCGACCATGATTTGCACTTGAACACCGGTACAGTTCTCGGCGAGTGCAATACCTGCTGTCCTTGCCACGGTACAAGCGGCGCATTATTCGTCTAGCAACAACTGCCAAATTAACTGGGACAACTTCCACTTCGGACCGGACTTAACGAATTCACGAAAACATGACATACAGTTGTTGCTGCAGAAATATCGCAGCTGCATCGCGGTTACGCAAAAAGAACTTCGTGGCAAGTACGTATTGCGACACACGATTCATACAGGCTCCCCTCCACCCATACGCCACAAGCCACGTCGCCTTTCCTTGGCAGAACGAGCAGAAATCTCAGCCCAAGTCGACGACATGCTCGAACGCGGCGTTATTTCTCCTTCGTCAAGCCCATGGTCCACGCCTGTGGTCCTGGTGAAAAAGAAAGACGGTACAACTCGATTTTGTGTGGACTACCGCCGATTGAACAGTGTCACAAAGCCCGACGTCTATCCGCTCCCTCGTCTCGACGACGCTTTAGATCGCCTACACGGGGCGCAGTTCTTCACCACCTTGGACCTGCTCTCCGGATACTGGCAAGTGGAGCTAGATCGTGAAAACTCAGAAAAAAGTGCCTTCATAACCCCTGATGACCTATATCAATTTAACCGCCTTCCTTTCGGCCTTTTCAATGCGCCCGCGACATTTCAGAGGCTTATGGATCGCGTTCTTGGGCACTTAAGTGGAGCATGGCACTGGTGTACTTAGATGACATCATCGTTTACGCTCCAACATTCAAGGAGCATCAAAAAAGGCTCGAGCTCGTATTGAGTGCTCTCGAAAAGGGAAATCTTCGGATAAAGCCTTCTGAATGGTGTTTTAGCTTCTCCGAAGTGACGTATTTGGGCCATGTTGTAAGTGCTTGCGGCCTCAGCCCTGACCCGTCCAAAGTAAGCGCCTCCGACTACGGCTAAGCAGCTCAAAAGTTTCTTGGGATTGCGTCCGACTTCCGCCGCTTTGTCCCTGGCTTTGCATACGCTGAATTAACCCGCTGAATTAACTACTTAAGAAGGGTACAGAATGGCACTGGGGTCAAGAGCAAGAAGCCGCCTTCGCTGACCTTAAAAGTGCGCTGCAGTCGCCACCCACACTAGCCCACTACCGGGAGGACGCGCACGTAATCATCCATACCGACGTCAGCGGTCTTGGACTTGGACTGTTTTACTGCAAGCGGACCCTGATGGCCACGAGCGCACCGTCGCCTATGCTAGTCGACGGTTAAGTGAGCCTGAAAGTCGGTACCATGCGTCTGAATTGGAGGGCCTAGCGATAGTTTCGGCGGTGGAAAAATTCAGGCCCTATGTATAAGGCAAGTCGTTCACCATTGTTACCAACAATAGCGCTCTCCGCTGGCTTCAAGCAAAGAGAGACTTCAGCGCGAAATTGGCACGTTGGGCGATCAAACTGCAAGACTACTCTTTCAAAATCGTCCATCGCAGTGGCTCTCAACACCTGAACGCAGACTAGTCTCGAAACGCCGTACCTCAGATTTCCCCAGCGCCAGCTCTCGCACTTCTTGATGTTCGGGCAGCTCAACATGCAGACAAGAATGTTGAGGGCATTACTCGCCGTCTGTCTGGCGCACTGCCTACTAATATTCATCGTTTAGAAAAGTTGAAAGCGGCTTACGCTCTTCCTGATGGTATTCTGTGTCATCGCACCACGAGAAACTCTTGTTGGCTTCCTGTCGTGTCGCAAAGTGTACGACAGTGTGCTTTTTATGTGCCACGACGCGTTTGCGGCTGGTCACCTTGGCCAAACGAAAACGCTGGCCAGACTCCGTCAACGTTTCTGGTGGAGAGGCATGATATCTGACGCACGTCAATATGTGTCCTCACGCTCCATATACCAGCACAGGAAAGCCCTATCTCATTCCATACCCTGCAACGCATACCGCCACCGGAGGCCCCTTTTGAGGTCATCGGCATTGATCATCTGGGGCCACTACCACGCACCCGGCGGGGCAATAAGTTTCTGATAGTCGCAACCGATTACCTAACGAAGTGGACCGAAGGTCAAGCCGTCCCTGACTCCTCTGCGACTCATGCTATTCCTTTCGTGACCGAACGCATAGTGTTCCGCAATGGCACACTACGAATGTTGATCACGGACCGCGGCACGCCATTTGTCTCGAGCCTTTGAGAGATTGCTGCACTAGTACGGAATCCGCCAAGCTGCTGCCTCACCAGAACACCCACAAACGAATGGACTGGTCGAAGGCACCAACAGTACGCTCGCTTACATTATTTCTTGCTAATTGAGCCCAGAGCACGATGACTGGGACGACTTCGTGGTGTCTGCTGCGTTCGCTCTGAACACGTTACGGCAAGGAACTACTCGAGAGATCCCCTTCGAGCTTGTATACGGGAGAATACTAAAGCTTCCTCAGGAGTCACTTCTCGGCTTTGATCTGTCCAATGCAGAGCCCGATGGGTCAGAAGCGAACACTGCCGCTCTCCTTCAGCAAGCACGTCACCGAGCACGCCTAGCTATTCTACACAGCAAGCAGCTCAAGCTCCACTAACAAAGCAGCGCCAATCTACGCCGTTTCTTGTCGGGGACCTCGTGTTAGTTCGACGCACACAGCGTGTACCAAAGCGCTGTCAAAAGTTCTTGCCGCGGTTTTTCGGACCCTACAGGGTCGATAAGCAGTTAGGGCCGGTGACATTTCTTCTTAGCGCTATTGCTGAGCCGAAGGACAATCGCACCAACCGCGTATTTCCAGCCCACGTCACTGACATGAAAATCTGTGCCACGAGATCTGTGCGCAACTTTTTCTTCGCCAGGTGCTTCAGCCGACAGCGGTGGAGGGGCGGAAAGTGTAGCATCTGAATAACGACTGTGTCAACGCTAAGGAAAAGACGGAAAAGAAGACGTTGGGATAGTGGGTGTAAGCCACGTTGGTTTTGCCGTTGAGAAAAAAAAAGGACAAGAATGGATGCGTTTAGGAGCGATGCTCGAGGTTTGCAGTAAAGAGTGAGACCTCTTGCTTCGCATGTCTCGTTGCAATATATATAATATGACAGTTAGGCAAAATATGAAGAAATTTATGATAAAGCGAAATTCTTGCGATGTTGCGACTTGCTTTTCCTTTTAGGTTTGTTACGCTAGTAGTGTAGAAGCAATCAGAATTATGACCGAAGGGGGTGACGCGCTGAAAGGACGACGTGGACAAAGGCGGACAAACGACAGGCGCTTTTAAGAAGTTTACGGCCCGCCAAAGAGATTGGTTCGAGTTTTACACGGTTAACCGGAGCAAGGCACCCGTCGCAAGAGGGAGCAAAGATCCCTCTTGTACTCCTTTTCGTGGGGTCATCTTCGGCCTTCCACCGAAGTGCAATCCCTTTCAGTGAGGGGGGCCCCACATTGGCACGTGCTCGAGAGGGTGGGGATACACAACTCCCCTAATGTCCGTCCGCGCAAGGACAACTCTGTCTAGATGCGACAGCATGCTCGAGCATGGTTACGTTCACAGCACGCCATCTCTCCGCACATCTGCAAAGTGGCTGCGTTGTCCACCGGCCCTCACAGTGAAGGCCCGATTTCGCTCTCTCTCCATGTTAGCCACTGCAAAACAGTGTTGCCCTTGGCGCCCGCGTGAAGGGGGGCGAAGTTGGACACAGGCGGCGCTTCTTTGAAGCCGGTGTGGATTACACGGGAACACCATCTTCCGCAGCGAAGTTACCTGTGTCCTGCGGATCTCCCGCACCAAAGTGTCCTGCAAAAAAATTCCCGCCATCTCCCCGTAAAGGGAACCCTGAGTAGTATGCGAAGCAGCCATGAGTCGACTTATATTTCTGTAAATGTTTTATATTCTGCATCACTGTTCATGGTCGTTCTATTCGAGGTTCCCTTGATGTTGTTACTCGTCATATATGACTTTAAGCTCAGGTGAGCGTTTTCTCTTGAGCATAACGGCCTTGTGGTCCGTAAAGTATAAAGTTAATGGCTCTTGCTGCAAAGGTTGCAGCTTGAAGTTTGAGAATGCGATGTCAACGCGCCCGTTTCGCTTCGGCTTCACGAGCCCGCCGCTCCGGATCGGCTGGGGCACTGGCTACGTCGACGCGACGCCGGGGAGACAGGCCTCGTTCATAAGCTGTTTCGCATCTAAAGGTACCTCGCATGATTTATGGTGTAGTGGGTACCTTGCTTGATTTATGGCGTAGTGGGTACCTTGCGTGAATGATAATGATTTATGGCGAAGTGGGTACCTTGCATGATTTATGGCGTAGTGGGTACCTTGCATGATATATACTAGAGCACGCGCCGCTGTGGCGTGAGCGCTCTATCGCACGTCCATATGTCAGGCAAATATTCCTTTCTGCACACCATGCGCGAGCTCTCCTCTCGTGCCAGCACTTCGTTCTCTTCTTTCATCCATACATCTAGTGGCACGCGGGGTACTGGTCACGCCGGGGAGACAGGCCTCGTTCATAAGCTGCTTCGCATCTAAAAGGGATCATGCACCAGTGGCGAATTCACCAGCGAAGCCTCCATTTAGCTAGATTACAGGGGCTCGCAAGTTCCCCCGGCTTGAAGTGGGCTACCAAAACCCAGGCCCGGGACGACCTTCGCCTCTGGGCACAAGCCTACCATATGCAGTCAGGTGGCTGACTCGGCCTCCGAAAGCTTGGATTACAGGGTGTCGCGACTTCCCCAGCCGCAGGTCTCCAGACGATCTTCCCCACAGTACACACGCATAGTTTTACATCTTAGCCGTTTGATGTACACCGCCTCCAAGTAGACTGGATTACAGAGGGCCGCAACACCCTCCAGCTTTAGCGTTTCCGACGCTGGTGTCTCACCTATAGCCTGGGTACACGGCCTTATGTAATACACCGTGATGTCCCACTGGACAAATCCCAATCGATGGAGATCCACTTGTGACTGGACTAACCACCTGAGCTCCGTTGGATTACAGGAGCACGCCACCCATAAGGTAGTAGTACAAGCCGCACGTACAATTACAAGTAGTGCAGTTGCACTACTTGTACTACTTGTAGAAGCTACTGTGCTTGTACAAGCCACTTTAAAAATGTGCGGAAAGATGGCGTCCTGTGGGCGTAACTGAGCTCGAAGATGCTGTTTCATCTGGGCAGAGTTGTCCTTGCACGAACGGACATTCGGGGAGTTGTGTGTCCCCGAATGTCCGTGCAGCGACTCGTACAGCGAGACGGTGTGTGCTTCGCGTCTTGCATAGTCCGATCCTAAGTGGCCTGCTTATAGTTTGTTACGACCGGAAACTGCGAGGAGCCATCGGGCGGCTTGGTGTTCTTAATGCCTTCCGGTATGTAGACGACTTTGTTCCGGGCGACTTCTGAAGAGACCATTGACAAGGTCGACCAGACATTTGCCCAATTCTAGACGCGTTTTCTTGGGTTCTCCTTCACCAAGGAGCTCTCCGCGAACGACCAACTGCGTTTTCTTGACTTCAAGTTATCCTTCGGTGCAGTGGACACGTGCTGGCAGTATGCGCCCCGCTCAAAGAAAGGCCTTCTTCCACTTACATCCCATCATTCCAAGTTCGTCATACGTGCCATAGCGCTCTCTGTAATGAAAAACGCCTTAGTTAGGTTATGTTCTGGTCACGTTGCAACGAGATTCTCTCATCAGGTTCACAGGTTGACGACGGCAGGCTTTCCCGATCAGCTTTAGCGGAAATCATCTTAAGGGATCAGCGCCGCTCGGTGACAAATACCCGACCTTTGGACGATGGAGAAAAAGTTGTTGCGATACCCTATCTACATCGCGGGTGCCACTGCATCAAGAAAGCTGCCGTATCCACCAGCGCTAACATTGCCCAGCTGCTCAAGTTCCTGGGAGGGAAAAACTGGGGCATGTCAGTAGATGCAATGTTGGAATTATACAGAGCACTCTTTCTTGGGTTTCTGAGATATAGTCTGCCTGTACTAACCAACACCTGCAAGACAAATCTTCGCGTTCTACAGGCTGCACAAGCTCAGGCACTCAGAGTTTGCCTAGGTCTGCCCAAATGTGCGCCAACAGAGGAGACTATTGCCATCGCCAAGGATCTACCGATACAAACGCACATTGCGTTAGAAGCCTTGAGAGCTCACATCAGGCATTTTGCTCGAGCTCCTAACCACCACCTGGCAACACTGCCCTCAGAAAGACCGCTAGCATCATACTGCGCAACAATCTGGAGCTACTCCGCCAACCTACCGTCAGGCTTCAACCCCGCATCCAAACCATCGATTCCATCTTGGTGTTTGGTTCGTCCTGCAGTGCACCTCAGTGTACCAGGAATCAAGAAGAAATCTGATTTGTCATCGCCTGTCCTGAAACAGCTATCTCTGCTTCTACTGCACGAGAAATACACCGACCACATACATATTTACACCGACGGCTCAACGACCATCCATGATTCGTCCGGAGCAGTAGTTGTCCCAGCGAAAGGTGTAACAGTTAGCTTTAAGACCGACCAGCCAACAACATCAACGGCTGCTGAACTGACAGCTCTTCGCGCTGCACTTTGTGTTATCAATCGCGAACAACCGCAGCGATGGTCAATTTTTAGTGACTCCAAAGCAGCCCTACAATCTCTCTTGTCAGCCCTGCGCCGTGGACCATATAAACAAGTGGTATTCGAAATAAGACACCTCATTCATACGTCATTCGAGAAGGGACACCAAGTGACATTTCAATGGTTGCCAAGTCACTGCGGCGTGCTTGGCAACGAACATGCCGATAATGCTGCTCGGTCAGCTTTGCAAGGCGACAAGGAAGAGGCTATACCCCTTTCAAGGTCTGATGCTGCTGCAATGCTTCAAAGGATCGCAAAGAATATTTCGCACTCAACACTGAATGCCTCAAGAAGCCAAAACTATCGGCAACACCACCTCAACGAGTTGCGGCGACTTCAACTACCATCTGGACTCCGCCGAAGAGAGGCCACTCTGCTATGCCGCTTATGGCTAAGAGTGGCTTTCACGAAGTCATATTCGTTTCGAATAGGGATGGCCGACAACGCTCTTTGCGACGCCTGCGGCACCGAAGAGACCTTGCAGCATATCTTCTGCGACTGTCCTCGCTCCGGTGCGCAGAGACGCAGCGTAGCGAGGACAGTCGCTCGTATTCACTCTCGCTCGTATTCACAACAGACCGTTGACACTAGAAACAATTCTCCAATGTCATCCTGATAAGTCATCGAGAATTCAAGCAACCAAGCCATTGCTCAAATTCCTAAGGACAACAGACTTACACGAGCGGCTGTAGACTTTTTAATGATGCCGCATACCGCACAAGACTGCCGCTCTGCGCTTATGTGTGTGCGTGTGTGTTCCCCTCTCTTTCTCTCTTTCTTTACTCTTCTTTCAATCTCCCCCATCCCTTCCCCCTGTACAGGATAGCATACCGGTTATTCCAAACTGGTTAACATCCCTGTCTTTCCTCTCTCCCGTTTTCCTTCCTTCCTTCCTTCCTTCCTTCCTTCCTTCCTATGACTTTCTGGACACGATCGGGCGCAGCCAGGCTATGAACTATAGAGCGGAGGATATGCACTATAGAGGTTGCGCGCGATTCTTTTTGTGCTACGCTTTACTCTCTCCCATTCTTTCCCTCCTCCTCACGCTCACTTCCCTTTCCCACCCCCTTGCTACACTATACTATACAAGGCTACGCTATGCTCTGCTAGCGTGCCTGGATAGCCGAGTGGCTAGGACGTTCACCTTCGGATCGAGGGTACGCGGGTTCGAATCCCGCCTCGTGAAGAATTTTCTTTCAGCAAGATTTTTTTTTCATCGGTAGTAATAGCACCGATGTTACTACCGATCCCACTATCGATAACACTATCGATAGTACTATTGACCGTTAGTCGATAGTAGTACTACCGATATATTTTTTGCACTCTAGATAGTTTCAAAAAGAACTATCGATGTCATCGATAGTCATTTTACCGACAGTTTTGCATCACTACCTCCATGTCTTTCTGTTTTATACGACTTCATATTTCATGTTGCAACAATCACACGAGGTGTACCCCCTCGTCTCCCCTTACAAGCGGACTTTTCACAAAAATTGCATATTCTGGAAAGTGTCTCTGTCCTGGAAAAAAGAAATGCAACTTTTTCAGGAAAACTAGGAGAACATTACTCCGTATAATCTGTTCTGAGAAGCTGTTGTATCGAGATGTGCGAAGAACCTGGCATACTCATTAGTGCCCCGCGGCACTCATTTATAAGCAGACACAATTAATACAGCAAGAAAACGTTAATCAGTGTAAACAACATTATGACGACAAAACCTGGAAAACTGTTCCTCGTCCAGAAAAAAAAATCGAGCGCTGCTTTTCTCCTTTTAGTTGTGTGGTAATAAAATCGAGACTGGAGTTTTCCGGTATAATGAACTGATGCGGTGCCTGGGAATTCGCCGCCCCCAGGATGAAGGACGCTATGTTTTTCGAGAAGCGCAAACTGTGGAAGGGTGTCCCATCTCTATGGTTGTGCCGGTGGTGCAGACAGAAGCGTGCCATATTACAAATAACTTGGCGTTCGGACTTCAAGAAGTAGACGCTGAACTGCTTGAACGCAACCGTTGGCACATATTGTAAGCAGTCAGCAGGGTTAGCTTAAGTGATGGGGTTTTATGTGCCAAAACCACAATATGATCATGAGGCACGCCGTAGTGGAGGGCTTCGAAAATTTCAACCACGTGGTGTTTAAAGTGCAGCTACATGTAAGTCTAAGTACGCGGGCCTCTAGCATTTTAGCCTCCATTCAAAATGCGACCGCCACAGCAGGGATCGAACCCGCGACCTTCGAGTCAGCAGTCGAGCACCGTAACTGCTGTACCACCGCGGTGGCGGCTTACCAGTGTCAAATCATCTAATAAAGTTATCTATATTGTTCAAAGTTACGCTTGCCTAGAGACTACAGATGGGCAAGGCAATGTTGAAAACGTATATTCCGAAGTCCATGGTACTTGAACAACAGCGCAAGAGACGAGACCGAGAAAGAGGGGACACACACTTATGTGCCCTCTCTTACTTGGTCCCGTCTATCTTGCGCTGATGTTCAAGTGACATGCACTTCAACCAAATTTCCCAATGTGCCGTCCTTCTTCAGTGCAAGAATGGCAGACTGGGCTTCTTGGTTTCACATATTTGAAGTTTAAGCCGCGAATAAGACGCGGACGAAGATAAGGAACACACACACGGAGTGCATTCCGAACTGTTTGCTGAGGACCAGCCTGTGTCAAGAATAGAGATATGAACAAATAGACACCATAGATTGTTGAAGATTCTAACGTATAAAAGGCACACACATTGAAATTGGAGAACAAGGGCATGCTGTTCCGCTCTACAGGCCCTCAAATTATGAATGACCATGTACGGTACGGCTGCGGAAGGAAATCAGTGAGCAGAGAATGTTCTTGATTACAAAAAGTGCACTTCGAGGCGAGAACTCAAACTTATGAGCCTGGTACGCTTTCTCCAATCGATGATCCTGCCACGGAGGACTGACCGAAGTGGTATGATCGCAGCGGGTGGCAGCCGATGTTGATTTCATTTGCTCGGTGTATGGTACGAGACGCACGAATCGGAGCTCAAGCTTGGGATCGTTGAAGGTAACATTTCGGAGACCTTTTCGCTAAGCCAGACAAGTCGTCAGCAACCTGCGACGAAAAAGACAAGTCCGCTGAACCCTGCACTTATGACCTGTACAATATGTATTGGCCCCTTGCCCCTCTAAGGCAAAAGGGTGTTAAAATGGTGTGTGGTTCGTCCTTTTGGGGACTAATGGGGCTGCCACAAGCATTAATTCCTTTAAGGACTAACGGCACCGGGTCTAACAGTTGCTCCCCACAGATCACCTCAATGGACTAACATTTGGTCCTCACATTTACATTTTAACGGGCAACCGTTAGTCCTCGCAGTTGCACCTCGCCGGACAAACGGTCGGTCCACTCAAATACTCCATTCGGATGAACTTTTTATCCCCAGGGATGATCTTCTACAGTTACTCTCCGCAAGGCTTAAGACCTTTTTTGCGTGTAAATTTCTTTCCGCGATGAGCAACAAATGCCGCGGAAAAGAACACGCGAAAAAATATTTAGTCATGCGTGTGTAACTGCTTTCACAGTCAATGCGACAACGAAAGACAAACGTGTGACATTGAAACGTTTTATTTTACCACGAAAGTGTTTTATGGCGGGGTCCACCAAGACTTCAGTGACGTATTTCCGTCGCGGAAATGTCGTCGAAAAAGTATACGCGATCAGATGGCAAAGAAAAAAAGTTCCATCAACGGGCATCAAACCCACGACCGCTCGGTCCGCAACAACAGATGCCGGGCACGCTATCCACTGCGCCACGCTCACAGAGTCTAGAGGCTTTACAAATGCGCCTTTTATATCTACCATTCTCCCGATCAGCGGGGTGGTGTTGCCCTCCGGGAGCAGTAAAGTAATTCGTCATTACTGTGGCATTCGCGATTAGCACCTGCAACGCGTTACACGTCCCTCCCATTCGGCGCGCTTTCAATAGAAGTTCAATATTGTCAATGCCTTAACACACCGCGAGGTGGCGACCTTAGCCAAGCGTCGTTAAAGCGTCGGCCTCGCTCATACCTCTGCGACGCGCGCCTGCCTCACGTGGCTGTAACCCCGCTCACGTGCTCGCCCCTAGAAAAATCGCGGCCGGGCTACCGGGGCGGCACGACGCGCTTTGCGTTTCCCTCTAGTCCGGCCGTGGTGTTCAATCACATGTTAACATGTCGCGGGATGGCGACCAAGTTCTGCGTCCAATATGCGACGCTCTTCTGGCTATCACACCTAGTTCTCTGATTGCACTTTCACCGTTAACTACTACAGCTACCATACGGGTTTGTTTAATCATTTAGCAGGGACGTTAGTCGTCGTTATGGAGATGTACCACCAAACATCAAAGTGGGCACATCCATGTTAAATGGTGCTATAACTGCCAGACAACAATATACATTGTGCAAACTCTCTTATATCAATGTACAGTAAACGTTCAGTTACTTCTGTAAGGGCACGCTTTACTTTCGTGTTATTCCTATGACGGAGGGATCAACCATGTTTTTTCTCTCTACATATGAAGTGTCTACTCTCTTTCATTGAGTTCACTGCAAAATGTCCAATACAGGTCCTGCCACGTTGTAATATCTCGTACAGTCCTTTTTGTGAAGCTGCTCCAGCGGAAGCGCTAGATGACAGGCATTGTGCTTGCCAGCGCACACAGCATTCTGCTCGCTGTGGACAACGGCTGCATCCTGCAAAGCATAAAAATATTGCAAATAGTTAGTCACGCTTGACAGCGAGGGTGAAGACGCACGCATATTGCAAATACGTGCAAAGTGAACTAAAACACACGTCTAAAATATGGCATGCAAGTATTTCACCCCCGCAAAGCACACAAATATTGCAAATAGCGACACGTCCCAGAGAGGATGGAGACGCACGCAGATGGCAAATACGAGCAAGGTGAAATAAAAACACGTCTAAAATATGGCATGTAAATAATTTCCCCATGATGTCACATCATCAAAGACGCATTTCAACACACATAGCGCAACAGTTCAAGTGCGGCAGCCGCAGCCATCACGCCGAGGTGCCGCCAACCATGCACCGAGCCGCCAACAGGCCGACGAGTTTTCTGCGAGCGGCGTCGTACAGCTTGAGCAAGCCCGTCAGCTGCCGCAGCCGCCAGCGAATTTCGAGCAGAAGGGCGAGCGAACGCGGGGCCGCCGCCACGAATGGCGCCGGGCTGCTTGCGAGCGAGCGAAGGGGAAGCCGACGGTAATGGCTACGAATTTCCGCATAGTTCCGAAGCGGAGCTAAAGTCGGCTAGCTAAAGCACCCGCCAACCCATGCCGGTGCATTTGAAGTGCGGCATACAATCGAGCTCGGTGCCGGCCATAGGCGTGCGTACGGGGGGGGGGGGTGCAGGGGGGGCGGCCGCCCCCCTATTCACCTAAGATGGGGGGCGCAAAGTCAGCCCCACACATTGACATAATAGCGAGAGGGGGCGCTGCGACTTGGGGAGGGGGGCGCAATGTCCGCGCCATACATTGACATAATTGGGAGGGGGGCGCTGCGAAGAACCTTCGCCCCCTCCCCCCCCCCCCCCGAAGGGGAACCCTGCGCACGCCTATGGTGCCGGCGATCGCACAGCGTTTTGTACGAGTCGCAAAACAGCGGCGAGGCCTCTGCCTAACATCGCGTGCTCGCAGCTCATCACCACGGCGAATCATCGGTGAGCTACCGTCCGGGTGGCCAACGACAATGGCGGCCAATATCGAGGCGGTCACAAAGCACAGGCCAGCTGACGCCCAAGCCGGCCCTCGCGGTACACTTCGTGCGCGCTATGTACAACACGATCGAGTCCGTTACCGCCAATCGCGGTTAGTTTCGCGCACGCGATAGGTACGAAGAATAAAGAGCGATCACTTACTTGTGAATGAATCCAGCGCCGATTTGTGCCCTAAGTCAGATTGAAATCATGGACCCAATAGGCTTACTGTCTTCTCGGCCGCCATTCCCACTCGGTGGTGACGAGTGCCGTGACTATGCTGGAGATATACAGCGCCGCGTCGCGACCAGCTCAAGACTTCATGGGTACGGCGAAACGTAAAAGCAGCACGATACGCTCATCCACGCATACGTGTATATCAAAGGCATCGAGGCGTAGTTCCTAGATCCGCGAACTCTCCGAGCTCAACACAACCGCCAACACGCCAGCACGAACACAAGTGGGAAGAGTGACCCGAGCGAGGTTCCCTTGACAACGGTTTGGACACGGAACGTATCTCTGCACACGGCCTGCATCTGCCGCGCTGTTCATGCCTTTGCAGACTAACTGGTTTGCACACGGCACGCATCCCTCTGCGCTTGCTCCTCAGCGGTCTATCCGTTCATCGCGCGCGCCTATTGGGCTCCGTTACTCCTCTTTCGGGTAATTTTGCCCTAGACTGTAGGTCGATGAAAATGAACCTACGTGAATCACGCAAGATAAGCCACACACTTAAAGGAATTACTGACGAGCATTTTCAATTGCCGGTATTCGACCACAGCGCTATAGAGCTGAGTTTCAGCAAGCGAAGACTAGCGGAATCCAACATAAATTTTGTGGCTGCTCAACTTCGGCTTGCGATGACCTCCCATTGTCCCGCCACTGACGTGTCTAGAATAGAATAGGTCTAAAACATACTAAGGTGGCCGGCAACAAATTATTCGCACTTAAATATACCGATGTTGGTGAGCCATTGATGAAGCAGCGCAGAGAGGACACGTCCACACACGGCAAAACAAACAGTCGAACTTGTTCATGTTCCAGCCGACGATCGAAGTGTATGCGAGTTATGAGCTACAAATTCTTCCTAGGAGAAAGAGCAGCAGTTATATCTTAGAATACGTCAGACGATGGCCAAGTAAAAAAAATTAAGATATAATCAAGCAAAACAAAGACGTTCTTATTTGAACAAAAATATATACTTTTCCACTTTTAGACTGAGCTGGTGCTAGCTGAAGGTCCTAACAACTATAAAATGGTGCAGTTGATCACGCTGCCACGTTTTTTCCCCCTGCTTTCAGTAGCCAGCGAACGAAGCCCGCGAACGGCTTAACAATGTTCCTACGAAAAGCCATGTATGCCGACCCACAGTGTATGCGCCTTTTGCTCAGTTACGACAGCGCTTTCCAACGTCAACCATGCGCCTCACCGCTCGGCACTCTCAATGCCTGGTTCGTGGACTCGCCGGGGGCTGTTTGCCCCGCACGTTCTTTGTGACACATATTTCATTCCACCGAGGTGAATTTACATAATCGACGAAGACAAAGCACGCACACGTGACATATTCTGTGTGGCCCTTCTTTTTGTCGTCTCTTATGCTCGTCATAACTGATGGCAAGTCTTGAGCGGAGCTACCCTTTTACTTCGAAACGCGTGTTTTTAAATACCACTTGAAATATTCGTACTTACACCCGGTATATTTCTAAATCCGCGTCGATTGAAGTCACTGAAGTCAAAAGAGAGAAGAGAGTCTTGCTCCAAGTGCTTGGTACGCTTCCTTTCACTTGTCCCCATGTGTTTACGTTCCTCCTATCTTCCTTTCTTCTATCTATTCTCTCTTCGCGAAAGAGTAGGCAGGCCCCTCTAGATGGCAGTTGTCAACCTACGCCCTCCATATTTCCTCTGTGTCCTTGTGTGTATCCAAATCAAATCAAATAATAATAATAATAATAATAATAATAATAATAATAATAATAATAATAATAATAATAATAATAAGAAGAAGAAGAAGAAGAAGAAGAAGAAGAAGAAGAAGATTTCAGAAATGGCATGTGACACATGCGGGACACATTTTTTTTGTTGCCGACCCCATAATGAGAAAAAGCCAAAAAGCAGAACAAAACAAAGGTCAGCTAGGTTGACAAAATTAACGGTCCAGCGCTACTTCGCATTAGAAGATAGGGAGAAGACAAAAATTGCCAGTTGAAGAGAAGGTATGAAACAAGTCTGTCCACCCAAACCGAGTAAAGACGGGTGTGTTTTTAGCAATACAGATGCTTTGGAGAAACACCCTCGTTTGGTCAGCAACGTGGAATTGACTCGATCAGTTGTGACGCGTCCAAAACACTCGGTTTCACCAGACAACACTGGCGTCGAGTTAACGGAATGACTAAGCTTAAGGCACATGTATGTACCACTCATTTAGAACCCACATCTCATGAGACGCATACAATTGATAAACTAGATTCCTCTAAGAATAAAGGTACCTGATTTTTTAGAAGAAATTACGTAACTGCCGTATTACTGATATCGAAGTCCACTCAAACTTCCATCACTTAGAAAAAGACCACTTCAGGCACTTACTTGCGCCAGCTTTATTACAATCCCTCGCCATTCACGGCGTCTTTTACGGTGCGTCTTCTTATAAGGTTTAAAAAATGGCATGTCATACATTGCTTAAATATAGATATTGATCTCAATTACTCCAACTGGCGATCATTACTTGTGAGACGATCTAGATATATGATCGGCTTATCAGGAAAAATTCACGAATTGTTTTTATCAGTTACATTACGGCAAATACTGCAATTTGCGAATTGTAGCCTGGCTTCTTCCGCATGTTGCGTAAACGCAACGGCGTCCGCTTCGATTTTACCGCATTTGTGTGGTAGCATAGCATCCGGCATCGTCCTTCATGTCCGTGAACAAGGCTGAATGGAGTCATCCGTGTCGTGTCTTGTTTACTCGTGTTATAGGTAAAAGTTAAGTACGGTAGAATCTCGTCCCATTTTTCGTGCTCTACTTCGGCGTACTTGTAAAGTATGTCTTGGAATGTTTTGTTCAGTCGTTTGTGGATGGTAGGTTCTTTTACGATGAATCGTGCTCATGAGCATCAGGACGAGATGAAAAAGCGCTCCTGTGAATGCGGTTCCTCGGTCTTTTATTACGATGACGGGTGCGCCATGTTTCAGCACAATGTTCTTCATTAAAAATAGTGCCAGTTCTGCCGCTGTCACTAGATCCAATGTTTTGACAAGCGGTATTTTCAGGGCTACCACAAGACCCCTTGGCTGCAGCGACACCCCATGCTCAAGAATTTTTCATCAGTTCAAGCTGCCATCTTCCCCCGAACTTGTGCCTTACTCTGCAGCTGTCGTTCACTGGGTAGCCTTTGCTTCGGCATAAAGAGTAAGATAGTCCGTGCCAACAGTGACTCAGTAGTTTCCAGCACCGGAGGCAGGAAAGGTTCATTTCGACCTAGTCGCACCTGAACAGATTGTAACAAATCGGCGGGTTTCATTGGAGAATCAAGGCATATCCGAACTTGATGTTTTATGTCAGCAGCGAGTCTTGGCTAGCATTCTGTGCAGTGTCCGCGTGTATAGCCTGAATGCCCAGAAGTAACCTCGTTGTTGCATGCTTGCAGCACTTCACTACGGAGGGCCGTACACTCTAAGAATAAAAAGAAATATGCGTGACTCTTTTCGGAGAGTTCTGACTTGCCACGTATACGACTCTCTTTAAAGAGTCACGGTGACTCTCTTGATGGGTCAGAGACGGCGCACTGTAGGAGAATACCCTGACCCTCTAGGAAGAGTGGAAGGACACTTATCCGAAGGATCACATTACCACTTATGTGGGAGTCAGACGACTCCTGCCGGTAACACTCCTACGGCAGTCAAATGACACACAGCGAAGCGTCAAGCGACTCCACAACTATCTAAGTTACTCAATTGACGCATTCTCTATTTCTGCGCGACTACTGTTGAAAATAGTGAAGTATTCATTTTAAGGAAGTCCAATAATATTTGCCGTTTGGCTCAGCGACTGCAAAAAAAAGAATAGTTCAATTTTAGCATTATTTTAATGAAACTCGTCAAAACAAGACACCTTTCCCAGCAGAGTAATCTAGAAAGCGCTAAAAGATGGCCTGTGATTTCCAATTAAGCCTTTTAAGTATTCCTTATTTACATGCTCGTATGAGTATAGCCAACTAAAATGCGAGACAGTGATGTGCATAGTATCATATGGTGCAAAATAAACTGCGGAAATCGGCGGTGTGCTCATTTGCACGGTCTTTGTTATCAAAATGAACTCCTTGCGTCTGTGCATCCCCCGCGGTATGTCTTATTCCACGTATGTCGACGACATACAGATAGGATTTAAATCATGCAATCTTGCAATGTGCGAGTGACAGGTAGGTCTGAACAAGGCGTCGAAATGGGCAGACGAGAATGGGTTAAGCCTAAACCCACAAAAGAGCACCTGTGTCGTTTTCTATAGAAAGAGAGGCCTGCACCCCGATCCTGACATCCACCTGCAGGGTCAGCGCCTACCAGTTCAAATAGAACACAATTTCCTAGGTGTGATTCTAGACGCGAAGCTAACCTTTTTGTCCCATATAAAGTATCTAAAAAGCAAGTGTATGAAAACAATCAACGTTTTAAAGGTGTTGTGACACACTAGATGGGGTAGTGACAAAAGGTGTCTAAAGGAAAGAAGGTTACTTTTAAGGGCTCGTTTTTCTTTGTTAGACACAATATTAATGAGAACTAACAGACAGTAATGCCAAGGAAAGTATGGGGGATGTTATTTGTAATAATTCGGATATAAATGTGAAGAAAGTAAAGTGGACGAAAAGATAACTTGCCGCCGGCAGGGACCGAACCTGCGACCTTCGAATAACGCGTCCGATGCTCTACCACTGAGCTATGGTGGCGGTCATACCCCCGTCCACTTTATAGGGTATATATGTTCATTTAAATCTAGGAGTGTTAGTCAGCGCCGATCGCAGCCATGGCGGCGAGTGTGCAACTCTCTTTTTCTGCCTTTTGGCGTCACGTAGCACGTGACGCACATAGCACGTAGCACGTCACGTGCTACGTGCTATATACACTCACTCGATTCTGTTATCACGTCAAACGTCATCGCAGATGTTGGTAAACCACGACAACAGCAAACAGAAACGAGGAAAAAGAGTGCACGGCGGCGGCCGTAACAACGCGCGCCGTCGAAAGTATCGAGCTTTTCACCTTACCGACGAGGCGTGTCCAACTTAAGTGACTACCGCGTACGCGCTGGAAACATCGTACTATATCTGCATCTTAAATTACCGTCTTTAAGCATACAAAAACCATTATATATATCGCGTCTAAGTGTTCTGCACACAGACCTTTTTTTTCACGTTCCCACGCGCGGAAGCATGCTGCACACTTAATGTCGATGGAAATATCATTATGAAGTCGACTAAAGCGCATCTCAAAACGACACCTTGCACCTTCAGCAGTGCAGACACAACGTGCGATCAGCATGACCCTTGATAATTGTTTACATCGCTCATTTTATGGGAGCTTGTACAGCAACGCGCATAACGGTGTCAACTCGTTAAGTGACAGTTTTAGATGGGCATCCGCAAAAGCCCCGCGGACGCAGGCTGCTTTTGGAAATGGCTGGCTGCCTACTTCCGCAGAGCTGCTGCAGATGCCCAGCTAACGTTGTATAATTAGTACCTACGAAAGCAGTACACTCACCGTTAACAGGCGCACGTTGTCTGTGTCCGCAGCTCCATGAACATTCCGCCCTCCAAGCGTCATTTCTAGCACGGAGCCTGGTGTCACCGCCACCTAATATACGCATGTTCGCTCGAACACAAAGCTACAAGACAGGCAACTGACGCAACCCGCGCAACCAACGCAACGCATTCCGGAAGGCCGAGGAGACCGAGAGAGGAGGCGGAGGGGCCGTGCCAGCCCGGCTGCGTCGGCGAGCCATGGCGCCAAACGTGTCCTGTTATGCGCGTTCGGCGCCATGTACGTCGCGTTTGGCGATATGTACGGCTTATACGGCGGCGCCTTCACCACGCAAGCCAACTGAAACGTGCTTCACGAGAGTCTTGTGACTCTTGCAGAAGTGCTAACTACCTTTTTCTGCTTCTACCTTCCAAAAGGGGTCACATATATACGTGAAGGGCACCGTGACCCTCTCTTGAGTCTTTTTTTTTTCTTAGAGTGTACGGAAGACGAGAAAATAGGTATCTGCTTGATGAAAAGTTCATTTTGTAAAGAGATTTGTTTAGCGAACAAAATTATGACAATCCTGATGCAAAATTTTTATGTGCGTTCTGAGTTTGTCCATCCAAGTAAGAGATTAAGGCAAGCAGCTCAGGGAAGTCATGTTGTGCAATGGTAGACATGTCGAGGTGACTAAGGAATGCTTTTTCGTCTTCATCGGGAGGAGCAGCCTACTCTACTGGTGATCGAGACGGGCAGTCAGCGTCCGTATCATGTGTCGTTTTCCCGACTTTTACACGATCCCCATGTTGCAGTCTAAGGCCACAACGTGCTAATCGCCGGAGAGGATATTTAAAATGTGTCAACCAGCACAGCGAGTGATCGTCGCTGACAAACATGAAAAGGCGGCCATATAGATACGGGCGACATTACATAACCACCCACGGCAAGGCATTCATTTTCAGTGACCGAGTAATTTAGCTGTGCTTGTGAGAGGGTTCTCGCATAAGCGATCACTCTTTCCGTGTCGTACTGACACTGCACAAGCACAGCTCCGAGACGGACATTGCTGGCATAAGTGTGAAACGTCGTAGGGGCGGCCTCGTCAAACTGGGCAATTATTGGGGGCGTTTGTAGACGTCGCCGCAAACCATTAAAAGCAACTTATTGTTCGTCGCCCTACACAAAGGCAACGTCGTCTCTCGTGAGGCGAGTTAACAGCGACGCAATGAGAGCAAGGTCGACTATAAAACACCACTAATACACGCAGAGGCCCAGAAAGCGCCTAACAGCATTTCTATCCGGCGGCAGCGGGAACTGCGTGACGGCGGCAACTTTTTCAGGATTTGGGCGAACCCTTGCGTAGCTGATGACATGACCAAAAAAATGTAGTTCCTCAAAGCAAAAGTGGCATTTCTCCAGCTTCAAAGTGAGACCGCGGCGGACCGCATGACCTGCACAACCACTTGCTGCCGTTCAAAGTTTTGGTCGAACGTTGCGGCACACACCGACTTCGTCGAGATAGACTGCAGGTTTTTCACTTCAGCCACGAAAGCACAGTATACATGCGCTGCTTAAAAGTGGCGGGTGCAGAGCCGGAAAGCTTTACATTCACATGAAATATTGCCCGCCTGGTGTCATAAATGCGGTTTTCTCACGAACTCTCGTGCCTACCACAATTTACCAATGTGCACTTTTTAGGTTCAGTGCAATGAAGAAACAAGGGTGTCGAAACCTGCCGAGTGAATCATCTGTATGGGGACGCGGGTACACATCTTTCTTTCGACATCCGATTTAGGTTCCATAGTCCACAGAAAAACGCACGCTGCCGTTCTTCTTCATTTTGTATTTTATTGCGATAGCAATTATATGGACAGTCTCGGCTGGTTTTTGCCGTCGCCGTCGCCACCGTCATGCACCGTATATATATATATATATATATATATATATATATATATATATATATATATATATATATATATATATATATATATATATGGCCCGCAGTGCGCGAGGGGCGAGACGCACTTCGCCCTACGGGGCGTGGTCGCCTGCGTGCGCCTCGTGGAGGGAGCAGGGGTGTTGTATGTCTTGTGCTTTCACCGCGATGTCCGCGCGGAAGTTATGGTGGCTAGAATTCTAGCCACCATACTGAAGTTACAGAGCGTACAAAGGTCACTTCGCTCGCTGCAGTGGTCGCGTTTGCGAAACGAGCACGCTGTTCAAACAGGAATAAGTAACAACTGTGACACTTGATAGTTCGCGCTCGCCCTGTGTGTGTTCTTTTCGTGCGTCCTTTGCGCTTGAGCGATTGAGCGACGCGCTGGAAATTTCGAGCTGCTTTCCGTTCTTCGCGTTACATTCTAATTTGCTGCTATCGCATTCATCGCTTCGCCGTTGCGGCGAAACTGTGACTTTTTTCAACTAAAACAACAGGCGAGGCCCAGGGACTCTTTGATGGTTGAATCACGTCGTCTGCAAGCATTTTGGTCATAGGTGTACTTACCGAAGCGGGGGGGGGGGGGTCACTGGCGCCAATACTGTCAAAAGTCGAGAGGGCTAAGTTGGGAGCGGTCACTGTCGGCAGCGCAGTGGCAAACGAACAACTGAGCCGAAGTTTTAACGCAGCTATTGCATACTTACATAATGTTTTTTTGTAACGTATCCACTGCTTCTGCAGTGAATGATGTCCTCCGTGCTCCACACCGACGCGTGGCGGGTTCTCTGTTGTGCGATCCGCCTATGCGACGCTTTCACATCCTGCGGTATAGCATTTCGGAGGAGGCTACCGCTGCTCAGGGGCTCTACGAGATCAGACTCTTCCGTCCTGCTTTCATTCCGTTCTGCGCTACGTCAAATTGACACCAGTGGCGACGTAAGCGCGCGTGGGAACCGACAAGTTTTATGAAGATGTCAATCAAATGTTATCGTTTACAAATAATCCTTTTTTTTCGAAAACGTGCAGCATTGCCTGCTTTATCTCCTTGGCTGCTGCGGGTCGATGAGTGCTCCGAAGTTCTGAGTGTTTTACCGAGCTAAAGCAGAACACCGGATGATAAGGATTCTGCCTGCGCCTCTGATGAATGTGCTTCACCTTGCAAGCATCTAGGCATTTATGCGTAGATGCAAGCAAATGCCTAGATGTGGCTTGCATCTAGGCATTTAAAAATATGCGACCTCAGGAAAGAAGAGTTCACAGAGTGATGTACGCACGCACGAATGGCTCGACAGCGTTACACTAACCTAGGAAGTGTTTGTTATACTCCAATAAATCCATTCCCGCCAGCTGCTGCGCATAGCAGCTGCCAAAATGACCGGCCAGCAGTCATCGCTCCGTTCTGAACGAAACACTGTCCGGCTATTTCGAAAATGTTTAGGTATTGTTGGGCGCAAGAATGCGCCGCTTAGTGCGTACACGTTATTCCAACGTCGTGCGTTTTGTGTGGTTTTGTGACGTCGTGTGTCTGCAGGTGATTTAAGCGCAAACCGAAAATTTCTCTCCAAATCGAGTGAAGGACTCATGGCGAAAAGATGCAGCATAGAAAATAATTTATTGTCTTATGATCTGGTAACCTCGAACGAGTAGTCTTTACGCGACGGGACGTTTTCATAACGTTCGTTTCATCGCGTTACAAACAGACGACGCGGGCATGACCCAGAAAATTTCGATGTATCATATAAAAGGCTGATGGCTGATACGGAATAGAAACAAAACGGAGTACTTTTAAAAGCGGAGCTGTTTAGGCCGAGTGTAATCCGTCTACTGGAAAAACCTCACCGAGCGATGACGTCACTCCCAGAACACGGGCGCCGTCGACGAAGAGGCACGCGCTCTCTTCTTCTACAACGTCTTCTTCTGCTTCGCTTCCACAACACGTGCGCCGATTTCTCCGGCGCGGGATGCAATAACGCTGACTCTGTGGCCGATACAACGAGTACAGAGAGAGAGAGAAAAAGAGAGAAATTCCAGGGGAAAAAATTGCTTCGCGAGGCGAGATTCGAACCTGTGTACCACCGATCCAAAGGCGAGCGTCTTAAGCACTCGGCTAACCAGGCACGAGCAAAGCATAGCCTTGTGCACTATAGTATAGCAATGGGGTGAGAAAGGGAAATGAGTTTTAGTAGGAGGGAAAGGAGGAGGGGAGAGAGTAAATCATAGCATAGAAAGAGAAAGCGAGAAATAGAGATAACGAAAAACAGTAAGAGAAAGAAGGAGAATCAAAAGAAGAGATAGTGAAAGAAATAGAGAACGAGAGAAAGAGAGAGCATGAAAGAAGCGAGAAGTACAGAGAGTGAGGGAAAGAAGCTTAGAAAGGAAGATAGAAAGACCGAGAAAGAATTAGAAATAGACAGAGACAAAAAAGACATACTCAAACACCAGAGTGCGGGGAGAAAAAGAAAATTTGCGAAACTTAGCAAAACGGCAACAGCCAGGACCACCTAGGTGTCCATCAGCTGAGCTGTCTCTGGAAAAAATGCGCCTCCAGTGCAAGCTACGCTAATTTTTTTTTATACACACCAGCCCATACATCGTCGAAAGAAGCCTGTCGCTTGCACAGACATACAGCCTGTATCTACCAAGAGGGGCATGGGCAAGTACACTCTTGTACTCCTTACCCTCGCCGTCAAATGCAGGAGGCCAAAGTATGACATCTAGGGCTCGTGCGCAGAATGCGGTTTCTGTAAAATCACATCCAATGAAATTGCTCTTCTTGCTCTGAAGGAATTTATATTATACTGCTTTGAACATCAGAGCCTCTAGATTTGTCCGGAGTCTTTGACCTCGCCAACCCAGACGCTTCGTTACGAATGTTGTATGGTATCGGAGGCATAGCAAGCTCTTTATTCTCATCCTATTTACACCGCCCAATTCAGATTGTAATAATCGAAGGTGAATGCCCAAATGAAAAACTGATTATAGACCATTGCCTCTAGGAGAGCATTTTAACGCGATAGCCTTAGAGAGCTCGTTTCGCGGATATTGCGCCGTCGGTGTCGGCGTCGTTTGTGAGCGAAAAATCGTCCGTGACCGAAAAATCGAGAAAGATGCAAATAAAACAAACAATAAAAGTCTTCGGTGCCATTGAGGATCGAACCCTGGCCGTTTGCGTGGCAAGCAGGTGTCCTACCACATACCCACGATGTTGCTTGCAACTGCCCCGGAAAAAAACAGTGAACAATACAGACGTAGTGTAGTGAACACTACACTACGTCTGTAGTGTAGCGAAAACAGTGTAGTGAACAATACAGACGACGACGAAGCAGCCAAGAAAGCAAGCCACAGCTTTAGTGGTAGCCACGCGACCCGAGCTTGCGTTTGCTTGGATTTTGGCCCCTTGACGTCCTTCGTCGTTCCTTCACGTTTGTACGTGAATAAACCACGTGACAGACTGCACAAATGCCATGTAGTGAAAGGAGTCTCGAAGCATTTTGTTCGGCAGGTGTCACGACGAAAATGAGCCCATTCGGCTATTTGTAGGCGCATTGGTGAGGCCATCAAACTACGTTCTTTTCGCGCGACGCCATGCTTCGAAAAAAGCCGGGATAGTGCAGCCATCGCCGCTAAAACCATACACGAACTTTCTAACAGCTGCAAAAATGGACAACTATGTCCATCTAGCGGAAAACATATCAAGCCAACGCCTCCTTTCTAGAGGAGGCGTTGATCACAGATGGCAGCACATTAGATAATGTGCTGCCATCTGTGAGGCATTGTGAGAAATATGTCTCGACTCTAGCACAGGGAAGTGCTTTAGATCGAAAACTTGTACCATTACTCTTAAATTCTTAAAGACGATGCTTAAGGGTCCCCCAATTTTTTTTACCTTTTTTGTTTATGCCTAATTACATTAACCAGATCCCAAACATTGATAGCAAAGCTATATTTATAAGCTGTGCAGATGAGACCACTGTATGTTTCCTGTGAAATTTAAAGACGGACTTTGTAACAAGAGCTAATGAGGCCCGATAGGTATGAATTATCGTTTTAATCAAAACTATTTAAAATTTAAAATTAGTAACACAAAGGCGGCACCAAACAACACATCTGAGCCAATTAGGTTAATGACATTAAGAAAATCTAGTCCCTGCGAATCTTTACAACACATTACACGCTCTGAACAGGTCTCAAGTATGATTAGCACACTCTCTAAAACGGTTGGTATTATAGGCGATAATTGTGACGTGTGCCCTACATATGTCAACACGCTTTCTTATAACGCATTTATACGTTTCGTAACGCTCATTTGAGCAACACCTCCGAAGAAAAAAATTAGCAAGCTGGCGCCATTTCAAAACACGTAGTTCGTGTCATTTTTAATGTCTCATGATTTCTTTCCCAACAGTGGCCTCATTACAAAACGAAATAATATTACTGCTAAGCTGTATATAACTAGGCCATTCGTAAAAAAACTGTCATCATAAACGGCCTTTGTTTTCAATTTTTAAGAGGGCGACTGTGGCCACCCAGAGTGAGCTGGCGAAGTGCGCGAATTGGTTGACGCGAATGCTACAATGAGAGTGATGAGAAATATGAACATGTTGTTACACCGCGAACAGTTCAACAGTTACCTACTCAACAGAAAACGCTGAGCAGGTGTGTGCCACAGAAAATGGACGAGCCCCAATACTCACCACCGGTCCACTAAAAACAAACAAGAATGTAAATAAAAATGGGGACAGCTACGCGCTAGCGGTGCGAAGACTCAGGAAACAGCGGAGCTCGTGGCGTTCCCCTCCTTCTCACCCTTACTACCGTTTCTCACATCTTATACTATACTATACAAGACATGCTGTGCTTTACCCTCTTCTCCTTCCTCCTCCCCCTCACTTCCATTTCCCACCCCTTGCTGCACTGTGCTATGAGGCTATGCTTTGCTTCACCCTCTCCCCTCCTTCTTTCCCTCCTCTCGCTCGCTTCCCTTTCCCACTCCGCTGGCGAAGTTGAGGCGATTCGCCAGCGGAGAGTCGAAGACCCTTAACTACAAGCTCGCGAATCTCAGGCCATTCGCCAGCGGAGAGCCGAAGACTCAGAACTGCGAGCTCGCAAAGCTGAGGTAATTCGCCACCAGAGAGCCTAAGACTCCGAACTGCGAGCTCACCAAGCTGAGGCAGTTCGCCAGGGGAGAGCCGAAGTTTCCGAACTGCGAGCTCGCAAAGCCATCGAAGCTCCATATTAAGCTCCATCGAAACAACGATGGAGCTTAATATTGTGTGTGTTTGCGCATTTAGCACTCAAAATGAGAGCTGTGATTTTCTCTCCGCCAGTCGGACGCGCCACCGAACCGTCATGAAGTGCCTGCTAAATCACTCGCCCGAACGCAGCAGACGAGACTGCTCCGCACGCTACAAAGAAACGCCGCAGTCGACGCTACTGTTGCGTTGTGAATTGACACGGACGTAAAGCACTGAATAACAACGTTCAGTTTTACTGATTTCCATCAGCTGTCGTATGAAGGAGAAAGGCGAGAGCGCTGGATACGGGCCGTTGCGAGCGTGTTGGGCAAGCGAAGTACCCGCGTCCTCCACAGCCGGTCGCATGAGATACGTGATAATGTGGCTCTTCTGTTGTTTTGCGTAGCCGCCTTGACGGAGAACCGTGGTAACCCTGACTATGAAACTCAGCAGAGGCTTAGACAGCGGTGAGTGCCGTCTAACACGGAGTGAGCAGCTGTAGAGGCAGACCGAAGACGCGTGATACGCACACCGCGACATCCTATAATCTGAGTTGGTTGTCACCACACAGCATCGAGCACGTACGTTTTCAAGACTCATAGAGTTCCGGTTCTAACTAGCTAACACTTGCGTTGTACAAGTAAATCTCAAAATGTTGGTCGTGATCCCCTTCAGGTTTGTTTTCCCCCTGGCCTACGCGATGGCCGTAGCTATCTCGGAGGCCACGGTTTTGCCTTTGGTTGTACCCCGCGAAAGTGGACACGCGCGTATCCCCATTTGCAGTATATGCAAACGGAAGACAACCACCAAGAGACCATTTTAGGATGCGTAATAAAAGTCCAATGCACAGGAAGCGAGAGATGAAGGGAGAATGCAACTGAAAAGACGAAAATCGCCGGGTCGTCCCTGATAAAGCAAGCTTTGTACCACTGATCGTAAGACACATATACCGTATTTACTCGAATCTAGGCCTGCCCCGATTTTAAGCCGACCCCCGAAATTCGCAAGTCCACAAAAGAAAAAAAACCTATTCATTGTACTCGCATCTAAGCCGACCCCCCCCCCCCCCGCCCCCCACTTTCGCACATCGTTTTTTTTTTCGAACGTACTTCACCGCTTTGACATTATGCACATACCCAAAATTGACTTATTTAGGCGCTTCAGAACAGATGTCGGAGGGCTTGCCTCGAACTCGATGTCGTGCGATGCTCGCTTGTACTTGTGAGTTGCAGCGCGCTTAAATAACTAAAACTTCTTTTGCATGGTACCCGCAGTTCGCTTTGATGAGCTTCCTACTTTTTGAAGCGTGGATTGACGGAAGAAGCTTTCGATGTCCTTGATTTTCAGGGAACCGCGCCTCGACACCAACGAAAGAGGGGGGGGGGGGGTTCTATTGTGGCCGATGCGCATTCGCTTGCGGACGGCTCTCTTTATACTACCCATTTAGCGCCAGGGCCGCGATGAGGGAGCTGGGGGCGGTGTTTTTCGCAGCGCTATTGCACAGAGTCTGACGTCTATATAGAATTTGAATATATATAGCTCAGGAATTGCATATTTTTACTGGCAGTTGGTGACTATAATAGTCACGCTAGTAAGTGACAATCGTGCATGAACAAATCATAATTACTTGGCGATGGGACTAGGTTAACAGAAGTCGCTTTTGAGATTTAACAGTTGGTAACGTTTAGTTTATTCTGACAAATGCCACTGCCTTTGATTCCCTAGATTGTGAAGAGGAGGCTCTCAAAAGTAGTATGATCTCTGGGCAAGAGCACAACATTAACGATATGAATTTTCCAACTACAATATTTGCTGATGTGAAAACCTTGTACCAAGCTGTTGTCACTGCACAAATTCACATACCCCAACATGATCGTATAAAAAAGATCATTGTATTTATGTCTAGAACGCGGAAACGCTTCTGTCGCAGTATCCTGTCATTTAAGTTTGTGCACCACAAGAGCTTTTATATTAGGCATAAAGGACACCTGCAGTGCTGTACATATATTCATCACATATCAGCAATATTATGCCTCAAGCGCCATTCGGCACCCGAAAAATGATACATGGTTCTCTTGCACAGACACTTTGAATGGCCCTCCCATGCAAAACGCCCAAAATGAAACACTCAACGGAAACAAGATATGACTACGGTTGACATAACGTAGAAGCATGCCAATATTTTTCTATTCCAAGTTCGCCATTTGCCCTCCATTATAACACAATAGCGTTGGGGCCTCGCCATCATCGCCTCTCTGTCACGTGACGTAACAAAACCGTGAAAACTAAACACGTTTAAAAAGATGTGTATGTACTAAACACTGCAGTAATATACGAAACAAAACTCAAGCTTTTTGGAATAGCGAAGAGTGCCCTGCTACGAACAGTGTAGCAGATTTGTGGCCGCTGAACGCTCTGACGCCGGCTACTCGCGTACAGTAGAACCCCGCTAATACGTTTTTGAAGGGAGCGTACGAAATAAACGTAAGATCCGGGAAACGCAACAGCCGAGAAACAGGGAAAGCGAAAAAAAAATATTTAGCGGTAGAGAAGTTTAGTTCGATGCTTGAAGAAACCGTGCAACGTTGCCTGGTGCCTTTACTCATGCCCGAGCAGCACGAAAAGCTTTTCGAGCAAATCCCTGTTTGTAGACGCGAGCCCATATGACAAGCAGGGAGCACATGTATGATCTTAACTACAAGAATAGAGGAAGCTGAAGAGGTGGCGCCGCCATGGTCCTCACCTCGACTAAACACAGCTTCATTCTGAGGGATTCACAGGTCGCGATCAGGAATTTCTTGCATGGACTCATTTCGCAACATGCCCTGAGTATTCTAACACAAAGCCAGGAAGTTACGTGTTCGGAGGAATCCAGATATCCAATCTGGTTCCCGGCACACAAAAACAGAGCCACCTACAAGTCGATTGAGATGGTCCACGCGCTGTCGCGAGAACTAACCAGCCGCGCAGCCCAGGGGTGCCCTCGTCGGGAGGTGCTGTTGCCGAAAAGGAAAATACTCGAAAACAGACTAACCAGCCATGCAGAATACACAACGCACAATCGAGACTTGAGGCAGCCTTTCCTTTCACCTCAGTCAAAATTAGATAGGAAACAGGCTACAGAGTGGCGCAAAATTGCAAACCAATTCTTATCCGAGCCCTGTTCAGCTACACAAGATGTTCCCAGAGCTCTACCCCGACTCAATATGTAAAGTATGTAAAATAGACGAGGCCTCCAAAAGTCCCATGCTATGGGGGTGCCCCAGTCAGCAAAGACTCCCCAGAACCTCTCCGGGGGCGATGGCGGAACGCGCTGCTCAGTTCCGATCTAGAGGACCAAACCTGCGCTATCCAGCAGGCCAGCGAGGCTACTAGAAGAGCAGGTCCTCAGTCCTATATCTGAGCGGTCTGGCCAGCACCAGAAACTAGCCGGTTCTCGAAATAGAGTTGTTCCATTCATATCGCCTGCAGTGTCATTCATACCCTTTTAAGGGGGGATGCGGGGCTAAAAAAAGCGATTTTCGAAAAAAATATGCATTTTAAAATTTGAGTGCTTTTGGATTGCTGGTTCATTAAAGAAGTTGCTCAGCAAGTTTGATTGTTATGTGTGCAGCGGAAAAGAATAAAGCAATTTTTTTTTTCACGAGATGGTGGCGCGCATTTGCTGTGGAAAGTAAAATCAAAGGCGTCTCTGAAATGCCCTATTCAAGACGCGGCTGCAAATGGGGCAAGAAGCCGAACGCAAAGTGAATTCCCGTGTTAGAACGTTTGTTTCTCGCGCCTTTTAGTCACGGAAGACCTACTGCCGAAAGTACACCAAAGGACAAGCAAATAAACTAAACAGGCACATTTTTAGCCGCAGCGACAGCAGAATCGCTGCCAAGCCGGAACCGAGGCTCAAATTGGCGGAAACATATCACGTAGTAGGGTACGCATTTGGGCTGGTTGGTTCACGATTACGAGTGAAAAACAGCGCTAAAAAGACGGGACAAGAAAGGACACGAGACCACGGCGCCGCGTTCTCGTGTCCTTCCATTTCCCGTCTTTTTAGCGCTCTTTTTCACTCGTAAACATATCACGTGACCATCCACCGCCGCACTGTAAAAAAATGTGTGTAAAATAACTCGTGTTTTTAAAGAAACTTTCTGTTCGCATACAGAAAGTATCTATTTTTACGTCGTTGACAGAAACACGTTCACGAAAAAAAGAAAACATTATTTTCTTTTTTTTTTTTCAGTCGTGAGCTGTCACTCCCCAAACTTTTGGTCACGTGGGCATGTTTGTTACAAAAAAAATGTGATTTGAAAAACACTTGCCTCCCTTCATCTGGTACTTCGCATTTCTGAAGTGACAAAAATGTTATTGTGCGCATAATTAGGCCATATTCCGCACTCTCTGCTTTTCTGCGGTCCTGCAATCGTGCGTTGGCGGTTGGCGGCATGAAACAAAGGAGGGCTTGCGTGAACGCGTTCAGTGGCAATATCGGCGTGCGGCGTCTGTGATTTTCAACGTTCAGGCCGTTCGCACACGAGGTAAGGCTTGTATACTGGTGTTGAAAGGGCAGCGAAAATGGATCCCCCTTGCGAAACATTGAGTTAACGGATCGCTTTAGTTTCCATGAGTGACGTTATAACTAACAGTCTACCCGACCAGTTTGAATTCTTGTAAAGCCTTTGCGAAGAACCGAAGGCATGTCTGCGCTTTCGTTAGGAGCACGTGGCATTCGTTCGAAATAACCTGCGCAAGACTACGCGACTACCACTGCCCCGGTTCGTCACTTTTGTTTCACTGTGTCTATGTCACTGTGTCGTCTCTCTTCGGCATAACGTGCCGAAGAGGGAGGATGATAGTGAGGAGCACGGAAGAGCACTATTGTTTACCAGAAAATGAAAGGTGGAGAAGTATAGCTTTGTGCGCACCACGAAATGCGAGTGAATAAACGCGGGAACGTTGTAGGCTGAGGAAATACGCGATTGGTTGGCTGTGAAGTACGAGAATATGTTGTATAGTTTTGTTATTGATTTGCTGTTCATGCATACGCAACTAAAATCGCACATTATGTTGAATTTGCGAGATTTGACATCGCGCATTTTACTTTTCGGTCGAAATGGCGTTGCAAGGGTCAGTGCATTCCGAAAACTCGCAGGCACTGCCCGTTTACTGCGTTCGCTTGAGAAAAGGAACTAGTCGTACCTTTACTGCGCGGTCGTTTCAAATGCCGTGTAACCGAATGCTGTTCAACTCCGCTGCCAAATTTGCGCTGCCACATGTTTTTCAACGCAGCTGAAGTGGATGCTTGGGCGTGTTGGTAGGGCATAGCGGAAAGAAAACAGCACAAAAGACGGTGCTCCGTCTTTTGCGCTGTTTTCTTCCCGCTTTTTCAATGACATTCAGTCGGCATTCGAGATTTTGAAGCCGCTTCGAAACGCGAGCAAAGATCGGCTGGGCGTCGGCAGGATCTTGTCTTGGGGTGTACAAATCCGTGTTGCATGGTGTTGGGGGAGGGGGAGCGCTGGTAGAACTTGGGTGGGGGGATAGAGAGAAAGGGAGAACTGTGCCTTTCGCACATCCCTGCCGGCGCCCATGCAGTCCGCACCACCCAAAGCCTCCGCTTCGGCCCGCCCCGCTCAGTCGCGCCGAGCGCCGGCTTCGGATCTGTGGCTGTTGATTTCGATATCTACTGCAAACGTTGCTACTGCTTGCGTTTTTATGCTGCTTCTTTAACGAATAGCTCAGATACACGCTGGATGGTTACCTTTGGGATCATAGGCGTGCGCACAGGGAGGGCAGAGGGGGGGGGGGGGCGGCCGGCCTTCCCTAATCACCTCAGATGGAGGGCGCCAAACTTGCCCCGTACATTCCCTTCTAGTTACCTAAGAGGGGAGGGGGTGCAAAATCTGCCCCATGCATTGACCCAAGAGTGGGGGGGGGGGGGGGCGCTGCGATGAACCTTCGCCCCCCCCCCCCACTGATGGGGAACCCTGCGTACGCCTATATTTGGGATAACTGTAAGCTATTCAGCATTTACTGCGTAAACACGGTCTTCCCGCAGAATGCGCCGGTGACGACGACACTGTAGTGCTGTGTTGTTTGTGCTGCCGTGTACAGACAGCTACTGCTCATTCGCGTGACGCAAAACGCAAGCTGCGCTTTACTTACGTTACACGATCGCTTACCTTTTACACTGGTTCAGTGGCGTAGTCGGAAATTTTTTTCGGGGGAGGGGGGGGGGCACGCCGTTGATACTATGCGGGGTCCTGGCAGGTAAGTGGGGCCGAGTGTCATTTTGTGCGGTGTATCCCATGGCAGAAAAAAATTTCGGGGGGGGGGGGGCACGGGCCCGGTGTGCCCCCCCTCCCTGGCTACGCCTCTGCACTGGTTGTACGCTTGCTTTTTTATCCTTTGTGTAACTTTTTAGGAAGTGTCTATGCTATCGCCCATCTGAGAAGTACCTGACAGCCAAGTTGTTGACGCCGTGTAGGACTCGCGCTGGTGAACCCTGCAGACAACAGTCGCGAAAGTGAGCCGTCGTCATATAAAATTAAATAATGTGGCAAGCATTTATCCCTGGCGAATACTGAAGTGTGCTCGTAGGAAATGTGGCCGCTCATCCCGCTTACTTCGAATATGGATAAGGCAGACAGGCACAGCCATAGAGGTGCACACCGGACCGGGGGGAAGGGGGTGGGGGCTCCTTCCCTTCTAATGCTTCGTGCTTGCGCTTCGTTGTAATCGTAAGGGCTCTGTGGGAAGGGGCAGAAAAGAGGAGAGGGGGTGAGCAGCGAAACTCCACCTCCACCAATGGAGAAGCCCGCGCAAGCCTATGGTCACAGCTGTTCGAGTCATTACCTAATCGGCGCGCGTTTCGCTGTGCCACCGACCTGTTTCGTTGGCCATACAAACCTCTTACTCTACGATTACATTCATCTTTCGTCATGTTGGTGTCGCTGTCTAGTACTGATCGGTGTCAGTAGAGGCTACCGTCAGCCTACTAACCGCCGTTGTCCGCGTTCGTACACGAGGAAAACGAGCGAACGAACAAAAGTGAAACTCGATGGCAGCATCACGCAATACAGAAAGTAAATGGGGAAACACTTGAACTGGACTTGAAGGTGTCGTGGACTATAGCGGCAGTGTCTCTAGGCAAAATAGCGTTTGGCTCGTATGCCATTTCATTTTTTTATATTCTTTATTTCTATTATTATTTCCTCCCCTCTCTTCTTTAATCTGTCAATCCCATTCCCTATCCCTACACAGAGTAGCATACCAGCGGTATACTGACGCCGGCAAAAATCTCTGTATTTCTAATAAAGAGCATCTCTCTCTCTCTCTCTCTCGTATGCCATTCAGACATATTGCTGTAGCATGCGTATGAAACAAATCTGTCTTATCACGTTTACAGGGGGTTATTCACGTTATAGGGCGGTCGACAGGAAATATGCTAATGAAATAAGCAAGTTTCATCGGCAGCGCTCTCTGTCCCCATTTTTTTCTTGGTTCATTCGGTACCATCACAGGGGATGTGAGCTTCTCAACTAGTTTTTGGTAAATCCGCCGAGAACCTCTTTGAAGTGTTAAACCAAACGCCTTGCATTTAAATGTGCCACTGCAACATTATTTCGGACTTGCACGCACAAGACAGACATTTAGCTTGGAAAAGTGTTCTTCGGCAGCCTTTGAACAAAGTAATCAGCAGGATATGCTGTGGCCTGTGTGCGCTGAGAAATATTGTGACCATACTGAAGAATTTCGACCACACATGCTTTGAATCCAGTGCTTTGAGTACGTGAGGGAGGTTTTCCCATATCCAGGGTGTTCAAAGTTAAGCTTTATGGTTTTAAAATTCAGCGCGGGGAGGTACCTGAAAGCTACTTTTGCGGATATGTTATGCGTCCAGGGGGACACAAAATGGGACAATAATTATCGCTGTCAGCCGCCCAATTAAATAAGATTGAATAGTGAACTTTCAGTGACTGCAGCAAGCGGGCATGTTTGTTTTGAAAAGCTGGAGGCAGTCGCGTTTCTACACAGTTTCACTTGTAAAATTTCTTCTAGCATGTCCGCGCTCCGAGATATCCGCTGCAAAGTTTAACAGCGGTTTGCATGATTACGCATGCAAAACAGTGACCACTGGCGCAAAGCTCCTCCCCGATGTGCCGCGGCAGGTGCGTGCGGCGTTTATTCTGACAACGGGTCGAAGGCATAGGCAAAGATGATAACGGTTACCCTTTTACTACCGGCTGGCGATAGCAAGCAATAACTGCTCGTCACATCAGGAAGGAACATTGCGGCGATCCTCACCGTCTTGCATGCGTAATCATGCAAACCGCAATCAAAATTTGCAGTGGGATATCTCGGGGCACAGACGTGCTAGAAGAATTCTTCCAAGCGGAACTGCGCAGAAACGCGACTGTTTCCAACTTTTCAATACAAACATGCCCGCTTGCGGCAGTCACTAAAAAGTTCAGTATTCAATCTCAGCTGGGTGGCGGACAGCGATGATAAACATCTCATTTTGTGTCCCCCTGGATACATAACTTGTCCGCAAAGGTAGTTTTCAGGTACCGCCCCGTGCTGAGCTTTAAGAAAACCATAAAACTTAATTTTGAACACCGTCTATATGAGAAAACCTCCCTCACATACTAAACGCACTGGATTCAAAGCATGTGGGGTCGAAATTACTCAGTATGGCCACAATATTTCTCAGCGCACATAAGCTACAACATATCCTACTGATTACTTTGTTCAAAGGTTGCCGAAGAACGCTTTTCCAAGCTAAATGTCTCTCTTGTACGTGGAAATCCGAAATAAATTTGCAGTGACATATTTAAATGCAAGGTTTTTATTTTAACACTTTAGGGATGTTCTAGACTGATTTACCAAAAGCTAGTTGAGAAGCTCACATCACCTATGATGGTGCCGAAAATTTGGTACAGAGAGCGCTGCCGATGAAACTTGCAAAAACTTCATTAGGATAACACCCGGTATATGAAGGTGGTAGTTCATGAGAGGTCATTTGGGAGCCATATTTAAAGATATGAAAATTAGGTCGAAAATGACTCATCAGAATTTCTAAAAATACAATGGCTATCACAAATGTGCTTTAATTGTTTCTTGGAAGTTCTAGGTTGTGATCAATCAATGGAAAGAAATTTTAACGTCATCGTATCACTACAATACTGTAATTTAAGAGCTTCTGATCCCCTTCACGTATTCCAAAGTCTGAAGGGCATGTGGGATCAACGCAATGTGCACCATAAGGATGACTGCTATTTTCCTCATCATGCAGTGTGGTCACTCCCTAATAACTTTTCGTTTGAGTGATGCTGTTCATTGTTTTCGTGGTATTTTCACATGTACCCCTACAGTGTATGCTCATGTGTTAGCTTTACACTTGCTACATTTCTCAGGCATTTGGCTTTGCACAAAAACGTCAACAATTTTCATGTGAAGTGCCCCTTTCAGGATTTCTACAAGAAATTCTGCGAAGCTGGCTCACTCTACAGTCACTTCTGTCGAGAACACAGGCAGGTTAGACATGCTGAACACGAAAGCTGTTTTGCCATCAGTGTGCATCCTTGAGACTTGTTCTGCACTGTGGACAGCTGTATACAAGGTTGTAAAGATTGCAGAGCTCGAATAGCCCAGCTGAAACTTCACATTGTTCAAGGTAATAAAGTCACATGAGAACTACGTAAGAAAGCATGTGATAAATCTTTCTAAATTGATGTTTTTTGGTTGCACTGCGATAACATATTCTGTTTCATGCCTTATGTCTTGTTGCCGGTACCTCGTTGCTTTATTCTATAATAGTGTCAAGCAATGCACAATTTTGCTTAAGCGTAGACTTGGCGTTACACTTTCATGACCGGTTGTATTCACAGTATTACTGCTTTCTGGACTGCCTTTATTATATTGTAATACGATACTGTTATCTACATTTATTGTTGTCTCAAGATTGAATGTACTAAGTAGAGCCAGTCTAGGTTTTGAATCCACACTGCTATAACGCAACAGCTTTTGGCTTGCTTTGTCTTGTTTGCATCTCGCTGCCTAATGCAGCACTTGTCTTAAGCAAGGCACAGTTTGCTAAAGACAATTTTCCTATGCATATACTTGCTGTTACAAATTAGTTACTGTTTGGACACATGCAATACTACTTTCTCTATTGTATCAATATTAAAATTTTTATATTGCAGTTTGAAGGTCGGACGTACTAAGCACAGTGATCATTATTTTATGGTTTCACCGTGATATTGCAAACGTTGTTTCATGCCTTACGTCCTGCAGGTGCTTCAATGCTTCATGCAGCACTCGTGTCAGGCAGACGATTCATGCTTGTTGCGAGTTTGTAGTTTTTCAATGCTCAACCACAGCGAAACAAGACGGGACAAGAAACATCACATAATGATACGAGGGCTGACTCTGAGCTGTTTACTTCTTGCCGCTGCCACCTGTAAGTACGCACATGAACCATCAGCATGAAACCGACAAGCACAATCAATATAACTAAGTGTTTTGCTGATTGCCAACTATCCAAAACATGACCTCGGTTTATATTCCCAGCGATGCCACGCTCACTGCCACTTTCAGATGTAATAATCATTGCCTCGAAAGTCTCCCTAACTCACTTGTCTTTGCGATGGTTGTCAATACAACTGTTCAAGGAAGGCACGCATGGCTATGTAGAGCCTAGATTGACTCTTGCATTGACGGCAGTGCAACCTACATTGACTAAAATCTTAATGAGATGTACCATGGACGCTACTTCCATGAATTTGGGATGTAATCTAGGTGAATAAGCCGTTCTAAGCCATATGTGCCTTTGTCTGGACAGTTCTATCAACTGTCGCGGAGACAAGCGGGTTAGGGTGACTATCGAGGTAGTGAATATTGCACGTGTGTGTGAGCGTGCCATCGCTGGCGCTATCAAGAATACCGATGTGTCTCAGTCGCCCTGATTGCTGTTTTAACTTTCGTGCTGGCGGTTCGTGTGTGTATTTATGCGTGGCAACATCAAGGAAGGGCGGAGGGGACGAATAAACAGTCGAAAGTTAGCAGAAATTTAATTGTGTGTTCTTACTGGCTCGCCTTATTCCACGCCGTTTCAGCAGTTAGGTTCAAGAAAGGTACACTTCGCCGGTATGATCTACTTTCTGCTACCTGCCATTGTAGTTTTGTAACGTGATATATTGGTGGTATTATTATTTTGATTTTATATTTATTGCAGTCGCATGGTTCTACATAATAAGTAAACAGCACCTGTTGGTTGCTTCATGGTTACACTTTGATCGTGCAAACAACCCGTTTCATGCCTTATGAGTTATTGCTTGTATCTCACTGCTTCATGCTGTACTACTTTGAGCAAGGTACAATTTGCCAATTTGGACAATTTTTCCAATGAATATACCGGCTGTTACACTTTAGTGACCGATTGTGTGCCCATTGTATTCTACTATTATTTCCAATTTTATAATTGCTTTATTTCTCAAGATTGAGTCACCCTACATAGTAAGTGCGATGTTCTTTCTTCGTTATACTGAAATAATACAAAACGCCCCTGGGAAACCTTGTGCTGCTCGCACCTCACCAGCTGCTTCGTTATGTACTGGTGTTGAGCAAGACACAATTTGCCCAAGGCATTTTCCTTGTGCGTAAATTTCCATTTCTCGTTAGTGACTGGTTGTCTTCATTGTACAGGCATTACTACTTTTTGTGCTGCATTCATTGCAATGTATTAAGATTTTAGGTTGACTCATATGTGGTTCTGTATACTTGCCATTACTGCATATTTTGCGTGATTTGCCTGAACACCTGAGTTATGCTGTGCTGCACAGCCAGTGTAGGGAGGGTAACGTCGTAGCATTTTTTGCTCGCCTATTTACGTTAGTTAAATGACGCTGATACATATTATAGTAAAATATTCGTCATGGCGACATCGTTTAATATATCATATTCATTTACCAATATGATTGAATACTAACTTGCCATTTCTAGAAAACGCGTAAATGAGTGAAACACTTCATTGCGTTGAAACGTGGTACCAGTTTTAGTGTTCTGTATATGTCTTTATGTCAGTCATTAAATGATTTTGTGGAAGAAACAAGATGTGTGAAATGATGGAAAATGGAGCTTCACAGAAGTTTTCTGTTTGGTGCTGACAGAAAAAGTCAGTAAAGTAAAAGAAAACCGAACACACAAAACTGAACTTCACAGGTATTCTCTATTAGTCGGAAACAGAAAACTTGTGAAATGACAGAGAAAGAGAAAAACAGAAAAAAATAGTGTACAAAACCTCTTGTCAATTTCAGAAAACTTTCTCTTAATGGCGAACAGAAAAAAAAAAAAACCTGTGAAATGACAGAAAAAGTAAAAACGGAAAACCTAACACAACAAAAACTTTCTGTCAATTTCAGGAAATTCTGTTCATGGCTAACAGAAAGAACTTGCGAATTGACAGAAAAAGTGAAAACACAAAACATAACAAAAAATTTCTGACAGGCCAGCTGAGAGAAAATTTCTGTTTTTAAATCTTTTGCAGTGTGGTTTCGCGCCAATTCTGAGTTACTCCTGCTATGGTTGTATGCTACTCGGCTGATCTGTTCTTTCTCCTGCGAGTTCACTGCGATCAGTGGGTGGTCCGTTTTGTGACCAACAAGTGTGGTGAACAACGTTCACAGCTCGAAAGCAGCGAAAAAATGAAGAAGATTGGATGCAATTGTCACAGAACAGCATCATGTTGAAGACGGAGGTCGTGCATATGCAGCAGGTCATTTCATTTACTTTTTTTTTTTGGCACGTTGTGAAATCTTGGAACTCATTTCTTCACAGTTTGCACTTTTGGAGAGAACGAGCCTTTTAGGAAAACTATTATTTCCGATGTGCTTCGCCAATAGCTGCTTACAAGGTTGTTTCTAGACTGAAATTTTGTCAGGAAGAAGATAAGGTGCTGTTCTGATCCTTACGTATTTTTTACGATAAAAATTTGAGATCCCTGACATGTAGTGACCAGAAAAAAAAAAGAACTACGCTTTTAGAGTGCAGACAGTTGTACAGAAAAGTCATAAAAAATAAGTGACCGGCCTTATCCTGCACTGCAAGCACTCTAGAAGGCGCCTAATTATAAGCAATCGGTATATTTTCATCATTTTTGAAATTATATTTTTCCTAAGTTGATATACCTGCTCGATCCCAATAACAGTTGTAGGTTTATTTGTATTCCTGTTAGGGGGCTTAAATTGAGAATATGTTCTAAAACAAGAAGATAACCCATCCCTGAAAGTTTCATAAAAATTGGTGGAGCACTTCAAAAGCCCTAAACCCTTTCCCTACCGAAGACGAGCTGAGCTCGTCCACTCGGTTTATACCGGTCCTACCGAAGAAGAGCTGGGCTCGTGCTCGCTAAAATAAGCGTTTGGAGGCGCCGCAGTTAAGCTACCGTAATTAATTCTGCTTAGTTCTCTTTGGCTTGAACAGACGGTAGAGTGAAAAATTTAAAAACTTGCTCAAGGCATGAATTTTTGCCGAGAAAGGAGTGTATTGTGGTAACTGGAATTTGAAAATGGCGTTCTCCGCTGCGTGCGCATGCCGGTAACTGCTCCGTTCAGGAAAATAGAGCGAACAAAAAAAGAACACTTGTTTTCCAAAGTTCTCTACAATAAAGAATTGCGGTTCTCCTGAGAGTGGCAGCGCCTACACAGAACAGCACATTTTTCTTTGAATCATCGGATTCGGATGACGACGGCATCTGGACGTATCGGCAGTGGATGTCGAAATATGTAATGAAACCCCAACCGGTGTGTCCCATGTTCTTTTTTCACGGGCTCTCCTATCCACACACTTTATCTTTTAAATTTCAGAGACATTTCCTGCACCGAAGACTGGGCAGGTTAGGGCACTTTCCGTGGTGCAGTACAGTGAAGCCAATCCTCTGCATATTATCAAAAAATATTTTGCTTGCATTTTGGGAATAAAGCGCCTTTAAATAGTTTCTTGAGCTGTTTCAAGACCCGTAGAATCAAATAGGCAAATAAAAAATGGGTATTTTTGTATCGTTTTTTGGCCTAGAAACTTGGTAGGCAAAGGTTTAATAAATATTGTGCCAGCACGGCGGACACCTGGCAAGCGATCACTTTTGCTGATACCTTCACGAGATTTTCACTGCATGCATCGGCGTCTCCGAGCCATAATGTACGACTGTTGGCATAGTGCCGGACCTTTGAGGCTGGTCGTTGACGGTCAAACGCGTCGCGATAGTGAAAGGACCGCCGAAAGTGATCGTCGAAGGAAATGACGTCCGCTCCAATAACCCCTAAACTTCATAACTGGTGCACGCACTTGCGCACTCAGCCACAATCTAGCCGACGGATAGAACTGCGGATTTGAGAACGGTGTCATCCAGAGTAATGTAATAACGTATGCGATTCTTTTGGCACCAACAGTTGTAGGTATGAAGGAACTAAGTCCACCCAGCGCGACCAGTCCGGCCCGAACCGCGCGAACTCCTCCGATGAACAACCATAGACGAGTCCCCGCCAATGCGACGGCTGAAACAAACGCCAATCTCGAAGGCCTTACTTTCGCGAGTGCTAAAAATAAATTTAAAGCCAATTACGTCATACATGCCACCTTTACAATATGAAACACGAAGGCTATGCTTTTGTTCGCGGCAACCGAAAGTACGTAATACGAGTCGCTTGCGCCACTCATGCGGCTAGTTTCAGGGCAAAGCCTGGCCAAGCTGCGTGAAAAGTCAACAAGGCCGCACTCTTCCGTGGTCGCTCGGCCGGCTCGGAGCGCACGTCGCGACGTATTATACGGGAATGGTCCCGCAGTTGCGACGTAACAAGGTTCCCAATACATTGGATCCTATCCACGGGCGTAACAGCTGGCAAAACGCAGCAGTGAGGATCGTAACAGCGGGCTTTACTGTATATGGCGCCCGAAAATGGACTTATTTTGTGTGCTAGTGTAATGCTGTGATGTCGCTTCAGAAGGTATGCGAAAAGGCTCTGCGAGCTCTTCGCTGAGTATTTATGAATTTTGCGACCAGTTCCAAGCCGCCGCTATTGTCAGCGAGCCGCCACAGGATAAGCAGGCGAACCAATCGAAGATGTGTTCTCTGTCCACCTCCCCCTGCGAGCTCGACCGAAAGCCCACTTGTGAGCGCTCCTCGACTCTTGTCGCCCCGTCAGATAAGGCAAACTTGTCAGAGCAGCCAATGCTATTCGCCTTGAAACTGAACAAAGGCGACATTCAGTAAATGTGGGGTTGTTTGGATTGTTCAGAAAGAAGGTGCGGTACCCCGCCCGTACTTGCGCCGGCGGTGACATAGCTGATGACTGAGATAAAATCAGAAATGGATCGTTTTACGTTATGGCTCGTTGACAGCGTTTTTCTACTTTTCAGTTTCCTATATGATGGCTACACTGATGGCATCGCTTTGTAAAGCCGCAATCTTTCTTCGTAACAGACGTTGGTCTTTTCAGCGAATAAAATAGCCAGAAAAGAGCATCCACACCAAATTTTTCACCGGTCATGGAAAGCGATGGTTTACTCTTCATTAGTCAACGGGCAAAAAGCTGCATGTTGAGACGCGGTCGCAGCTTCTCAGATGACAAGAAGCTGAGTAATTCTCGCTTATCACCAGGATCCGCCGGGGTAGCTTAGCAGGTAAGCTCGAAGACATGGGTTCGATTACCGGCCACGGCGGGCAAAATTGAAGAGCACCCGCGTACTTGATTAGGTAAACGTTCAATCCCCGCAGGTTGTCTAAATTATTCCGGACAACGACGTGCCTCATTATCATACCTGTATGGTGGTTTTGGCACGTAAAACCCAAATAATAAAAATAATAATTGGCACCAGTCTCTTACATTAACCCGAGATGCACAATTTGTGTATTTCAGGTACTGAGCCTCCCATTATATTAAACTTTCTTTTTCTTTTACAAAACAAATGTTTTTAATATTCACCATGTACCCTTTCTTCGTTTATAAAGTTTACTTCTTATTTCTTGAAGATATACGACGTTAGTGTGCGCAGTTCTAGATTTAATTTTCTAACGGGAAACGGAAGCCATGATGTAAGCAAATTTTGTAGTGCTCTGCCTCTGTGTAGTACCAACATCGTTTCGAGCACCATTTTTTGAATGCGAAAAAATCTCAGCATTTCTGCACGACCGCTGCTCTAAGGTCAGCTTTAGCTTAGCGCCTTGGAGGCTTAAACGAAGACCATGGAAGACCGCTTTCACGATCCTCGTTGATGTGGGGTAAGGTAGTCTATAGAATCGACGGCTTCACGTATAGGATGAACAATGATTTAAATGCAATCGCTGAAATACAGCTTGAGGTTAAGTGCGACGGCAAAACTGGAATCAGCAGGGGAGGGATGGACAAGCGCTAACTGCCAACTACGTTCAATTCAGCGGAACACTGTAAGAAATGTGTCATGGTAAAAACAACTACATAAGCCCAATGAACACTTGTGCATCGGTGCTAAAACGACAAGTCACAACATTTAGGCAGCCTCCTGATCGACGCCACGAGAACATTCGATTTCTGGCAGGGTTTACTTTTCGCTATAGGATCCATCTGTCTACACCTGACTGGAAAACGAGGTTGCTCCGCAGTCTTCCTCTAACACAAAGTAATTTGCAGTGCCACTATCGTTCGACACGCACCGTACAACATTCCTTCTATTTCTACCGCCGAAAACATGCTGTGGCGGCACTTTTGCTGCAGTGGTATAGTTTTTAGGCGCATTCTGGCATTTCACGGGAGAAAATAATGCTAGACAATGGGGCCTCAAATCGCAAAAGTAGAAATTCTTTTAAAATTAAATGTGCGTGCCAGGAAGGTTGGTGTCATGGGCAATATTCGCAACTCATTCTTTTTTGGGCGAACCACACATTGCAAAGATACGGGACATATACTTCTTTGAATGCATTTTGACATAGTGTTGAACAAGAAAGGGAAATAGTAAAGCATGATATGTGGCAAATCTAGTAATGCGTTGCGTCTCGGGTGAATAAAACGTAAAAACTCAGAAATACTGGGAGTGTCAATGCTGGAATAAAAAGAACGGCCAACATTGAAATGTGCTATGACGCTAATGTTGACAAGTGAACTTCTGCAAAAAGAAATGAAGAAATGCTCTCGAGTGCCTTGTGCACGCGGTGTTGGGCAGATCAACTCGTAACGAATAGGGACGGAAAATGGCTAAAAAAAAATTCGGCAGATTCCACGCACTGAGGGAATTGATGTAATGCGAAACAGCCAGCAAAGAGCTGCATACATCGCCTTGTTTCTCTTTGAGGAAAATGAAGTCATCCATGTCATGGCATCTAGTTCACTATATATCGCATGTTTGTCATGCATGCATGCATGTACCATCATTTATATACCATGCTAATGAAACGTATATTCTGTTATATACAACGCATGACCTGCCATTTATGTTCATCACGCACTCATGTCATGCCGTACCACTTTTGCTGTATATCCAGTTAACAAAACGGTCGGAAGCGCACGAAGACAGTGTCATGTAAATCATCCCATACATGACATGCATGTTATGATTTGCATGTTAGAACCTGTCATTAGAACAGTCACGTCGCGCAATACCAATTTTGGTGTATATCAAGCTAGCGAAACGGCCGCGAGCGCACCACGAGCGTGTCTTGTAAGTCATGTCGCACATGACATGGATATCGTGATTTTCATGTTAACACTTGTCCTTAGTGTTCGCCATACAGAAATGTCTCGTCATGCCAATTTTGGTAAATATCCATTTAATTAAACGGCCGCGAGTGCCCCGAGATCATGTCATGTAAATCGTCCTGTAGATGACATGTGTGTCTGATTTGCATGTTAGAACCTGTTACTTATGTTTGTCATATACTCTTGTCACGCCATACTAATTTTGGCAGATATCAAGTTAATGAAACGGCCGCAAGAGCACCAAGACCGTGGCATGTAAATTATGCCGTTCATGACATGCATGTCATAATTTTGATGTTATGACCTGTCATTTATGTTCGTCATACACTAATGTTATGCCATACCAATTTTGGTACACACCCCATTAACGAAACAGCTAGGAGAGCACAATGTCGTAGGCGGATAGATAGATAGATAGATAGATAGATAGATAGATAGATAGATAGATAGATAGATAGATAGATAGATAGATAGATAGATAGATAGATAGATAGATAGATAGATAGATAGATAGATAGATAGATAGATAGATAGATAGATAGATACGCTCAGTGTCGCAGAACTTCGCTAAGAAATGCTTCGCATTTAAAAAAAGACCGCGATTATAGCAAATCCCCTAAATATTTGCAAAAAGATGAACAGGTACGCACAAATGCCATGGTATGCCTGCGTTAGAAAAACAGCAATATGTCATGCACAGCGCTGAGCGGAAACGTGTTTGCTCTACGGCTCCTCTCAGTGAATACTTCACATCAAGAGCCATCGGTTGCTCTGCTGGTTTCATCAAGTGTTCTCGTAGACTCGGAATCCTTCTTCGACCACTATACGCTTCTGAGAAAACACGTTAGCTTCCGCTGCTAGTGACTGTCGCTCTGGAGAAACACCGGCGTTACGCTTCTTCACGTTTCCCTGCCTGCTTACAAATTTTATTGCTGTGGAAACTCGGAGGCTCGATCCGTAAAGGTTAATTCAAATTTCTCAGAGGAAGATAACATCGGGGAAACAAACTGGTGAATTATACGGGCGAACTGATAATGAGAATCTGCATTGACATTAACCGCCCACATTACTTCTAGAGCGTTCGCAAAGATCACGAGCTGAGGTTCGACCAGGAGCGAGTCATCAGCGTTCCTGCTCGATATAATTGAACGTTCAGCGCTAACCAGCTGAACTATGCGATATTCGAGCGCCGATCGTAAACAAACAAACAAACAAAAAAAGAAGTCATGAAAAACGTGTGGGTGAATAGGGGCAGTGCAACGCACCATCATCATGCCACGTGCGCTCACCTGTTGCCGGCGGTGTCGAGGCCGCGATAGCCAGGGAGCAGCGTCGCTAGAAGTGCGGAACTGACGACCATCGGCTGGGCTGCGAGAGGCCCCTCTGCGGCCGATCACCGACGGCGAGCACGGACGCCGGGCCCCGATCCGCGCCTGCGCGACCCTCCTCTCCATCCCGGCCCATTGCACGACGAGCGCCGCTGCGCTGCACGTTCCAAAAGTTCCCGCCACTTTGCGCACAGTTCAGGCGGCCGGCGCTTTCACGAAGCGCGTAAAGCCAGGAAAAGCAAACAGTGATTGGCCCGCGATGCGAGCACAGTGACGAGAAAATGGAGCAGAAGAATCAAGCATGTGGCTGTTGTGGTCATGAAATCCTCTGTCGCAATCAGCAAAAAGGTGCAAGTCTTGCCATTTATTTTAAGGATGCACTTTCACGTGAGCTGTTGGATAAATATACTAATATGAATGATGATGTTGAATGCATGACCATGTGTATTGGCCCATTTCTAGTAATTGGTGCATATAGGCCAACGCATGGGTACGAAAAGAAATTTATTCAGTTTCTTGGTGTTGTGTTATCGTCAACTGTTCGCTGGAATACTCCTGGCATAACATGGGCGATATAAATAACGATCTCTGTTCCATTGATCCCTATGCGAAAGAATTTGAAACGCTTTCACTTAGATATGGAAGTGCAAATTTCAGAACTCTACCTTGTAGGGTTATATCAACAAATGCTACGTTGCTTGATACATGTGTTTAAATTTAAGTTCGCAGCATGCAAGAAACCGGAGGTTTTTCGTGCGACATAAGTGATCATATGCCCATCTTCTGTCTTGCATCAGTGACTCAGCTTAGTAAGAAAACAGACATTTTTCACCGAATTAAAAACAGCAAAACGCGGGAAGATTTTTTTTTCATTTAGTTCAGAACCTAGATTGGAGCCCTGTTTACAGGCGAGATAACCCTCATGAAGCCTGTAACACACTCCTGTGGCATATGTGTGCTAGTTATGACGCAGCATTTCCACTTCAGAAGCTCTCACACGATAGAAATTAAACACTGCCGAAAGCCTTGTATAAATGCTTATCTTTACCGACGCATTCAAATAATGAATAAGTTGTATCACGATTTCATCCGCTCGAGGGACACAGACGCGTTAACTGAATACAAGAAGTACAGAAATGTTTTAAATTCAGACATAGGGACGGCTAAAATGAACTGCTATTAAAAGTCGATCCAACGAAGCCCGATTTCACGAATTTCCCGACATAACGAATGAATTTCAATTCCCCGACAGGTACCGATAGTGTTCAATGTTGTCATTAACTCGAATTAACAAAGCTATCCTGGCACTAACCCCAATTTAGCGATGTATTTCAGGAAATAAACGAGTAAAAAATACAGCGATTTCTTTCTAATTTCCACACTGACGGGTTTTCTTCGGGCGTGCGTTGTAACGCTATCGCGTTAAAACTTCTCGCCGTCCTTGCCTATAGTTTTATTTCGACGAGGCTACACACGGCGCCCATGCACGGAACAATGGACTTGACAGTCGGTGGCGCTTTTACGTACCAACTCGCGCTAGGTCCCTGTAAATGCTCCCAAACGAACACGGTGGTTGCTTTCGTTATTTAATGGTTTATGAGACAGATGGCACTGTTAGTCTCCTTGCAACTTTCTTGCTCTGCCCTCTCGCAGAGTCACGGTATTCGTTCTCCCCGTCTTTGCATATCGGCAGCTTGTCATAGCTTCACGTGACATTTCACCTCGGCTATATCACCCTGACATGAGAGGCTCCATGTTCGCGGGCTGCCCTCGCGGACTTTTCACACGCGTAGACGTGTGTTAGTGGTAAGTAAAATCCAGTGGTAGCTTTCCGGTGACGCTACGTTAGAATTTGAAATATCGAAGGACCAAGAAAAGTATTTTCCGATTTAACTGTTTAACTTCCCGGTTTAACGAAATAATGCGAGCGCTTTCATCACTTCGTTAAATCGAGTTTCAAATGTATTATTAAAAATTATTCGAAATAATCTAGTGACCTGAGGAAAACATGGGGGCCCATGAATGGGCTTATGAAGAGGAATAAGGCCTGGCATAGAACACGGGACCTAACAAAGGAAGGAACGAAAGGGACAGACGAGCGCCTTTCGTTCCTTCTTTGTGTCCCGTCTGCTGCGCAATTTGCTAGAAGATGAAACCTTACCAACTCACCCAGCTTTCAACGCTTGCTACACCTAAGAATTATTCGCGAAACACTCAACGGTGAAAATGACCAAACTCATGAACGAACACTTTTAAATGGAAATAAGCAAAACGCTCCAACTCCTGATAAGTCTACTCTGCCTTATTCTATTTTTCTGACCGGTTGAAGTAAAACCTAATCAGAAAGCTTAAAACTAATGCTGCATCAGGGATTGATGAAACAGGCTTTGTTAAGTTGAAACTGATATCACCATTGATATGTGATGACTTATATTATATTATCTATATTATATGTATCGGCTTATATTATCAATCTCACCCTCACTACCGCTGTATTTCCGGAACAGTTGAAGGCAACAAAAATCACTGCAGTACATAAAGTTGGTGATATCAATACTTTAGCACGCTATCGATCTGTAGCTGTGCTTCCAGCAATATCAAAAATATTTCATGGAGTAATTTATAATAGACCTGCATCCTTTTTCAATAAGCATCGATAATAACAGAGGCAATAAGAGTTTCAAAAAAAAAAGAATAATCAACGGAATGAACTCTGCTCTAAATCAAAGAACAGAAAATCGAAAATATGAAAAAGAAAATACACCTCCGGGATTTGTGTTGATCTTCAAAAATCATTTCACTGCACACAATTCAAATTATTGATTCAATGAATAGCACAATGTCTACAAATATAAAATTAAACCACGAAGTCCCCCAAGGGTCCATACTGGGGCTACCATTGTTCCTTGCCCATATAAATGATATTGCCGAAATGCCTGATTCTCCTGAACTTGTTATGTAAGCTGATGGTATGAACATTTGCTTTTCATCAGACAATTTAATATCGCCTGAGGCCAGTGTAAATATTTACCTGAGACATCTTTCAAATTCCTTAAGGCAAAATGAGCTACGCTTGAATGCGAAAAAAATCACACCATCTCCCGCTAAAGGGGACCATGAGGCGATGCGAAGCAGCGTTTCGGCATGTAGAGCCCGCGTTTCAGAGGCGGAGTGGAGAGGGAGAGGGGGAAGTGGAGAGGGTGAGGGGAAAGGGGAGGTAAATAGGAAGTGGAGAGGGGGAGGGGAGTGGAGAGGGAGAGGTGTGTGCAGAGGGTTTGCGCATGCGCAGTAAGGGTGGTGATGCTGCACACCACCACCACCGGATTGAACTCTGCTATAAGATGCTTGACATCTAAAGAAACTGTGATGCACTATACCAGTTCAAGTACGACAAACCAACTCGCCTGATCGTCAACACTTGCCGAAAAAAAAAATACATATATGATATTTTCACCTATAAACAAGCCTATAAGTAACATAACTGCGAAATTGAAAGGAAATCGTATAGCGTACATCAGGGAACAAAAATTTCTTGGTGTGTGGTTCCAGGAGTGATTAAACTAGAAAACAGACGTGAATCACCTGAATACCGCATTAGCGCGAATAATTGGTTGCTTTTTTGAGAACAGTGCACTTAATCTCACCAAGCTTAAAAACACGTATGTACTGTGCACTCTTCCATCCTAAGGTAACTTATGGGATGTTAGACTGGGGTACGACATGTCAAGGAAATTACCATAGGCTTTTTACTATGCAAAAGAAAATATGCGCTGCTTCGAAAAGTACAGGGGAAAATTACAAGAAGTGCCAACTACCCCGCTACTCCTAAAACATGCCATGCTTAGGGTGGACCAGTTATACTACTTTAAATTTCTTCAGCAGAACAAACAATATGAAGAAAGTTGCACCGAAAACCACGCTACTGTTCACGAGAAAAAAAGGAACGAGCTCCTAAAATAAGTACTATTTATGGAAAACAAAGTTCTGCATACCAAATACCTCACATTTTGAATATCCTTGCAGATAAACTGAACTTTAAAGCTAGTCGCCCCGCCTTTAAAAACAAGTAACGAACTTATTAATAACTATATAGTTTCAAATCTAACTAGGAGATTTTCAAGCCTCGACTAAAGCTTAACACGTTGACAAATTAGTATTCTGATTATTTCAACGTGCAGTGTATTTTCAGTGCATCCTCATGCATATTGCCTCTCTCAATTTTGGAATTTTTGTTGATTTCGTTTAGTTGTGTACTCGGCTGAGAGCGACGTCTCCTGTACGATTATTCAAAGATGTTATGTGTAAAGATGTCCCCAAGAACAGAAACTTTCTCGCTGCAGTTAGTTTTTTATGTTGCCTTACAATCATGACGGGGTTACTATTTTTTGTCTTCTTACACTTTGAACTTTGAGCTGTGAAACCACAAGCGACAAGCCGTCTCTTGTCTAATAAGTACGCATTCGAGTCTCCCTGCGTTCGTTGACTAAAACACGATTATTATGTTTTGCCACAAGACAGAGTGCGCCATTTCAACCCTAACGCACAAGACGAGACCTTCTTTGACTACTCAAGTCGTCTCATCCGAGAGCTGTCACGTCGCTAATACGAATTTCCACGCTTGCAGGCAAACATATCTGTCGAGGTGAGAAGGAAAATTCCATTTTGGATTGAAATGTCTCCAAACTGCACGGGTTCAAGGTTCGCGAAAATGCAGGGCTTCGGATAATTTTTCACAATTTTTTGTTGTTTCCCATGCATGGGGTATACAATAACATTGCGGTCGTCGCTGTTTGTTACATTTTTTTTTTCTTTTAGTAGGAGTAGGTCGTCGGCCATTTCCAAGCAAGGCGCAAATTTCACTCCAGATCAAATCGTAACCGCCTGTTCCCTCTCGAAATAAAAAAATATGTAAAGCTGCGAGACTTCAGGATACGTTTTTCAGTCATAGTCTAGCTCTGTCATAATATGCTCTGCGCTCTCGCAACATCCTTTAATGAAAGCAAGATAAATTCATATCATATAATTTGGGAAACTGACGGGCCTCGTCACAGTACAAAGCAAGACAATTCTCCGAAGGTGGATGACCAGCGAAGCTGTGTAGCACACGACACAGAAGTGGCACATAATTTTGATGAAAGGTACAGGCACAATTTGAAGCGTATATGTCTATGGCTAGTATCCAGGATTTCATGGTGTCCGCGTGGAAAAACTCTCCCCTAAAAAGTGAGGCTGAAAACAAAAAAAATAAGGCAGCTTCGCACGAGTGGTGCCAAGCCTGAAGGAAGTGCGGAGCTGGGCCTACTTCCCTGTTTCTCTCCATCTTTCTCTTCCTTTCTTTTTGTCTCGTGTTTCTGCTCACTTCCATTTGTTTCTTTCTCTCTCCATGTGTTTCTTTCTTTCTTCCCTCTCTTTCTCTCTCTATTTCTCGCTTCCTCTTTTTTTCTATCCCTTTCTTTCTTTCTTTCTGCCTTTGCTTCACTGCTGTCTCTCTATTTCTCTCTTTCTCACTCTCTCTATGCCATGCTTTACCTTTTCCCCTCCCCGCTTTCCTCTTCCTCACCCTTCCCTTTCCCACCTCCTTGCTATGCCACACTATACAAGGCTCTGCTCTGCTAGCGTGCCTGGATATCCGAGTGGTTACGACGCTCTCCGTGGGTACGACGAGACCATGGGTACGCGGGTTCGAATACCGCCTCGCCAAGAAATTTCTTCTCGCCAAGAATTTCTCTTTCTCTTTCTTGCTGTCTGTCTCTTTCCCTGTCTCTCTCTCTCTCTGTGTACTTGTTCTGTCGCCCATCAGGGTTATTATATCCCACGCCGTACAAATCGGCGCATGCGCTCCGGGAGCGAAAACGATGAAGAGGAGGCCGAAGAGAGCTCGTGCCGGTTCATGATGATGATAGTTTTGTGTTCGCTCTGCGCGCACTAACGGTCGGCTTGAACAGTTCCGCTGTTAAAAGCACATGCACGTAGCTGCTCGCGTCGAAGCTCGCTAAAGCCAGTAGCCAGATAAGACGCATATGAGCCCGCTCGGCGACGTTCCGTGTCACGTGCTATATATGACAATGAAGGTCATGCTCTTCACTGGTCGTGCATAGATTGGACACTGGCCAGGACCTAACCAGCGTCGTTCCGGAGCTATTGGCGCTTTATCACAGGGCCCACAAGACCATCATTGCTGCATACGTCTGTTACGTTCGTTTATTAGAAGCACACTGGGAATACATGGAAACAATGGGTCTGGCTTCGGGAGAGGGTAGCGTGCCCTCGGCGCATGCGCTGCTGCTTGGTCCTCTGGCGGTGGAATCTCTTGTGGCCTAAACCGAAACTGGCGCACAACACTGAACCCGATACTCACGAACACCACACATCCCTCCCCACTTTGTCTGAGTCACCACTGATCTTGGTAACGGTCGGGGGGACGGCGACGTCTCGGAGGCCGCTGTGGTGGTCCCTGCAAAGTGTCGTCGGATGGGAGTGGCGCTGGCGTGGCACAGCACTCTGGAGCGCCTGCAGTCGGCACCTCTTGCTGATTGTCAGCCTGGCCGTCTGGGAGGAAAAATGGAAGCAGCGAAGGCTGGCGGGTATTTCCCGATGATTCTGTGGTAGAAGCGTTGTCATGAGTTGCTTCTTGTCTCGTAGTCTGGATATGGTTTTTGTGTCGTCGCACGACACCTCTGTCTGTGCTGACCAACCAAGACCGACGACCCACTTGTTTGATGATTGTACCTTTCATCCATGCCGGGTCGCCTGCGAAGTTCTTCACGTAGACGATTTGATTTTTGCGAATGCGCCGTCCTTCCTTTCCTTTCTCGTCAATGAGCTGAGAGTCTGAGGGCTTCAGATATGTCAATGCGGTTGGGAGTTCACGACCAAACATCATCATGGCGGGTGTTTTCTTCGTGCCGGCATGCGTTGTCGTGTGCTGCTTTAGAAGAAAACGCGCAAGTCGGTGTGCGATAGGGACGTCTTTCTCTTTTGCAAGCGCTTGCTTGAGTTCGAAGACCATGCGTTCCACTTGACCATTCGTGGCAGGATATGGTACGGAGCGCTCGTGACATGTTTCACTCCATTTCGTTTGAAAAAAATCTTCTGTTTCGACCGAGACGAAAGACGGCCCGTTGTCAGTGATAATTTTTCGCGGTACACCAAAGGTTGCAAAAATGTTTCTGCATTCCTTAATTAGGTGTTTTGACTGAATGCTCGTCATTTGCCGTACTTCAAGCCATTTGATGAATGAGTCAACGGTAAGCAAGAACATGCTGCCCTCAATGGGTCCTGCAAAATCCATGTGAATTGTCTCCCATGGTTGTGCTGCTCTTGGCCATTCCGGAAGCGGTGCCTTCGCGGGTGCCCTTCGGTTTTCCTGGCATGGTCTGCATTCTTGGGCAGTCTTCTCTATGTCTTTGCTGATGCTAGGCCACCAAAGGTAACCTCTTGCGTAGGCCTTCATAGCGACGATGCCCCTGTGCCCTGAGTGAATAATCTTCAAAGCTGCGGGACGAGCTGCGATCGGAATTATTACTCGAGAGCCCCTGAGCAAACATCCCTGTAGCGTCGACAGCTCGGACGCTAACTTCACATATGGTCGGAAGTCGTCGCCTTTCATTACTCGTAGCTTTCCTTGCTGGGCTGCTTGAATAACTGCTGAGAGAGTTTTGTCCTCGTGCGATAGCTCTGCAATGCGCTTTGGTGAAAGCTGGGGATCAATCGCACATTCTAGCATCAGAACATCGCCGGGAGGGGATGGCTCGTCGTCATCTCCCTGCAGTGGCAGCCTGCTCAATGCATCTGCGTTCTGGTTTCGACTGCCTTTTCTGTACACAAGGTCGTAGTCGTAAGCGGACAACTTCAGGCACCATCTGGTCATGCGTGGTGACAAGACTTGCGGAAGCGGCTTTTTCGGCCCGAGGATGCTGAGTAACGGCTGGTGATCAGTTGTAATAGTCACATGTCTTCCAGTTATATACTTCTGGAAATGATCAACGCCGAATACCACGGCAAGTCCTTCCCGATCTAGTTGTGCATAATTCCGTTCTGCCTTGCCAAGCGTTCGGGACGCGAAAGCAATAGGTGCTTCTGCTCCGCTTTCATTTACTTGCGATAAAACGGCGCCAACACCATAGGGCGAAGCGTCGCATGATAGGAGAAGAGGTTTGCGCTCGTCATAGTGAGCAAGCACCGTGCTGTCGCGAATGAGTTTCTTTAACTCTTCGAATGCCTTTTGGTGCACCTTCTCCCATATCCATTGTGTTTCCTTATGTAAAAGCTTGTACAGTCGTGAGGCCACTGTCGCTCTGTCCTTGAGGAAGCGGTCGTAGAAAGCAAGCAAGCCTAAAAATGCTTGGAGTTGAACTCTATTTTTCGGCGCTGGTGCATCGATGATGGCTTTAACCTTCGCTCCAGTTGTATGCACACCTTGTTCATCGATGCGATGTCCTAGGAATTCCACATTCATGTCCCCAAATCGACATTTGTCTTTCTGTAGGCGCAGGCCGATATTACCCAGTCTTGACAACACTTGGTCTAGCCGTTCGTTGTGTTGCTCTGGCGTTTCTCCGCAGACAATTATGTCGTCGAGGTACACGCTGGTGCCAGGAATTCCTGCGAGAGTTGTCTCCATGATTTTTTGGAATATTGCTGGTGCTGCTGAGATTCCGAATGGAAGTCTCTTGACCGCGTACAGTCCATTCATGGTGTTCACGGTCAGTACTTTTGCTGTGTTTTCGGTGACCGGAAGTTGCTGATAGGCTTGAAATAGATCAAGCGTTGAAAACATTCTTCCACCTCTAAGAGTCGACAGCACCTCCTCAGTGGTGGGAAGCGGGTATGCCGCTTTCAAGAACGCTGCATTTACTGTGCTTCTATAGTCGCCACACAGTCTTAACAATCCGGACTTTTTCCGAACCAACACCAAGGGTGTTGCCCAGTCCGAGTGTTGCACTGGTTGCAGAATGCCCTGTTTCTCCAAGCGATCTAACTCTTCCTTCACAGCCGGTCTGAGCGCAAGAGGAACCGGTCGCGCCTTGCAAAAGCGTGGTGGGACGTTTGGATCTAGCTCAATGTGAACTGGGGGTCCCTCGTAGCTGATGACATCTTCATTAAAAACACGTGCGTGCTTTTCTAATAGGCGGTGCAGCACTGCGGGCTCTGTGTGCGTTGCATCATCCGTTTGATTTACGCCTTGCAGCCGGATTTTGAGAGTACTGAACCAATTACGGCCCAGAAGGTTGCATCCGCTGCATTCCATGATATGCAATGGGAGAACGTAATCTTTAGTCTTGTGCCGCACTTGTACTTGAGCAGTGCCAACGAGGCTCAAGTGCTCTCCTGACCAGGTGTGGAGGTTTAAGTCTGCTTGGGCTAGAGGAGGTGGTTTTGTAGGTCAACTCTTGTCGTAAGTTTCCTTGCTGATTAGCGAATACGCTGCACCAGAGTCAACTTCGAACTCTAGAAGCTTCCCGTTAACGCGTAGCGGCACCATGAACTTCGGGCATGCTTGCAGGCTCTTTACTGTATTAAGGCCCCATGCTGAACTGTCTCCCGACTCTTCCCTGCTTGCAGGTCTAGGCTCCATTTGATGCGTAGCAGTTTTGCGTTGCTTTTTCTTTGCGATGCAAGCTCTTTCAATGTGCCCAATTTTCTTGCAATAGTTGCATGAAGAATTCCGGAACTTGCACTCACCCGGATCGTGCGAGCCGTCGCATCTGTAGCAGTGTGCCTTGCGTGGAGTGTGCTGCTCTCCCTTTGCGCCTCCTTTCTTGTGGCTTGTTTTGTGCACTTCTAACTTTTCTGTTTCGAGCTTGATGCTCTTTTGCTGCAAGGCAGCGCTTTCCGCTCTCTCGGCGAGGTCGAAAGCCTTCTGAAAGGTAAGGTCCCTCTCGGCGAACAGACGCTGTTGAACGAGCTCGTTTCGGATACCGCAGACGAAACGGTCGCGTAACATGATATCCAGGGGGAGCGCGGTGGTTGCGGCGGCCGTGGTTGCCGTCGCCTCAGCGGCGGGCAATGCCCCAACGCCGAAGTTACAATCCGCGGCGAGTTTACGTAAAGCGGCAACGTAAACAGCAATGGACTCGCCTGGTTGTTGGTCGCGTCTTTGGAATTTGCAGCGACAGTACAGCTCAGATGGGCGTGGGTCGTAATGTGCAGCCAAGGTTTGGACGATTTCTTCATACGGCACTTCTCCTGGGCTCTTTGGTGCGACCAGTGCGCGGACGGTTTCAAATGTCTCCGGCCCGCACAGAGTCAGGAGCAGGGCTCGCCTCTTCTCGTCGGCTGTGATGGAATTCGCCACAAAGTAGAATCCAAGGCGTTGAATCCATGACGTCCAGGCCTTCCCCGAGAAGGGCTCGATGGAAGCTTGAAGAGACGCCATTGGCAGTGGACCACACCCGTATATTCAGTGGGTTTTCGTTTCCCTCGTCGCCAGTGCTGCATACGTCTGTTACGTTCGTTTATTAGAAGCACACTGGGAATACATGGAAACAATGGGTCTGGCTTCGGGAGAGGGTAGCGTGCCCTCGGCGCATGCGCTGCTGCTTGGTCCTCTGGCGGTGGAATCTCTTGTGGCCTAAACCGAAACTGGCGCACAACACTGAACCCGATACTCACGAACACCACAATCATGACTTGCGAGACAAAATTAAATAGACGAAAAGAAAAAAATTCAAACACACAGTGAATTATGTATCTCTATACTTGCACGAACGATATTTATGGCTATGACATATTTAGGTAAAATTGCAGCAAAACAGCAGTTTGGGCTAATTGGTATTTGTTCATCTTAATACAAAAACTGGGGCGCACTAAAAAATAGGGACAAATGTGCGCCTGTGTTGTCGTTTTTACTTCCTTTGTCCCTGCTTGTAAGTGCCCTCATTTTTTGCAATAAGATACATAAAATTAATTTAATTACATGTCACTTAATTGCTAAATAGCGAGCAATTACTACTAGCTCTACCAACCACCATGGAAGTCTCGCTGGGCAACCACCTTCACAGAGTGAAATGGCCAATGACTTTTTTTTGTCTTGAGCAGTGCTGGTGGTCTTCGCATCGAAAAGCGCGCGCGCGCGCACACACACACACACACACACACACACACACACACACACACACACACACACACACACACACACACACACACACACACACACACACCTTTTTTTCTTGATCGGCGTGGTCATTACTTGTTTTGATCGGCGCGTTGCTTCTGGGGAGTGCGCACTATACATACGCGGCCTCCCAATTACGGAAAGTAGTGAAATTCAGTATGAAAAATGGCAGCTTGTCTTCGGTTGAGCAACCGCGCGCAAACAACCGAGACAAAGACGAAAGGGGCGAGCAAGGCGAATTTACCGCTCTCTCTATGGCCGGTAGAAGGCCTCAAAAAAGACGGCCTCGCATGTCGTCGCTCTGAGCGAGCGAAGACATGCGTTTACATTTGCTGTTGGCCCTCTTAGTGCCACTTTTTGAAGGAGGCTTTTTCCGCGCGGACGCATAAAATCCCGTATTCTAGCCATAGACAGCGTCGTTGTACAAATACTGCCGTTGTTAAGATACAGGGGGAATGCTTTTCACATTAACTAAGACCGTCGGATTTGCGTGAAAACCTTCAACGTGGACAGGATGGCTAACTTGTGCTGTCTTTGTTGTCGCGTATAGTCTCACGTAGTTGTGGCGGTGAAGAAGGGGACAGACAGACCGTTAAAGACAAAACGCTTTCTTGCGCGAACGAGTGCTAAGAAAATCAAATAACATTTAGTCTACAAGCCAGTAACACTCGCACAACGGTAGCGGCGACTACAGTCGACGATCGTCGAATAATCTGATCAGTGGGTAAACGCCTCGGCATTTACCCATGCGGCAACGGAGAGCCAGTCCACGCCTCTGTCGAGCGCGTGAGCAGCCGGCCTTGCTCTGTGGGGCGACACCTTGCGGTGGTCGCGGTGTGTGACGTGGTTTCCCCGGGAGCATGCGCGCCCTAATATACATGCAGACGTGCTATGCATGAGTGGAAACGTTGATGAATGCCCTTGTTTAACCGAACCTACACCCGGCCTCAGGGCGCTTGCGCCATCTCGATGCCAAACAATGACGCGTTTTGGCTGATAGCACGCGCCCGAGTCTTTCAGAACAAACGATGCGCGCTTAGTGGATGTTCGGAGATACGCGGTGACATGAAAAAGTGATAATCTCGGGTAATGCGCAAGGATGGCAAAACCAAAGGCGCTTACCAGCGTCATTTCTAGCTTAAATCAATGTCCGCAGATCTGCATGTCTATCAGGCCGCGCGTGCTCCTGGGCACACCACGTCAGAGCCCGCAACTGCCGCAAGGTGCCGCCCCGCAGGGCAAGGCTGGTTGCTCGCGTGCTCTACACAGACGTGGACGGGTACACCCTTGCAATTTTTTTAATAATATCGCACGAACATCAACCTCCCGGTTACGGTAGTGTCTAATATCGGCGAAGAAGCAAAGAGATCAGGGATACGCCGATCAGCGTCATACCGGTCGGAAAAGTTTTCGTGAGGAGAGAGAGGGGGTTCGACCAATTTTTATGTATGTTCGTGCGTGCGTTTCTGTGTGTGCGTATAAATATAAAACAGAAATATTCGGGAGTCCTTGCCCTGGGAAGATGGAGACGAGCAAAGTTTGTCCTGTTGCGCGTGCCTGACGCACTACTTTTTTTCCTTCCTTTCTGTCTATCGCCCTGCGCAATGCTCCGCCCGAACTGTTTGCTTCCTCCATGCCGGGAATGCGACCGTTGTCCACGTGCTTATCAGCGCAGCACTTCAGATGCTACAGGCAACAACGTCGGTCATGTGTTTATGCTCAGCCAACAAAGAAATTTGGCAACGTTAAATGACAAATCACCTCTATAACGCTGATAAAAGATCAGATTGTCATACCAGCTACAGCTGATCACCGACAATCCGACGATCGAGAGCGCATCAGTTATTGGAAAGCGGCGCCTACATATACGCATGACACCAGGGCAACGTCGATGGCCTCTTACGTTTGTTCGCGCTCTCGAGCGCCGAGCTTTCTCTTTTTCTTTTGTTCTTTTTTTTGTAGGCACACCTACAACGCCAACTAAATTCTGAGGCAATACAAGCTTCGCTTGAAAATATCGAGGTGGTGGGGGGGGGGATTGAACCCTTTTACTCCCCTCCCCACCGTCCTACGCCGGTAATCTGCACTACACTCTTGTGCTCAACATGTGTAACGGCACGAGGTATATGGGTAAAAGGCATAATGGTATAGGTAGATTGGTTATGAACGGACTGAATTATACTTTTAAGGTATAAATAAGTCCATTGACTCTAAAAAAAAAATACTTGGAATGTGGCTAACAGCGGGGCTTAAAAAATCACAGTTTCAACGCAAAGGCGAAGCAATGAATGCGATAGCAACAAAATGTAATTTTATACGAAGTAAGGCTAGCAGCTACATTTTTGGATCCGGTATCGCATAGCTCTACGAAACGTTGGTGTAAGAGAATACGGCCGCTCCCGGGAGAGAAGCGGTTTTTGCACAGTTTCTTCGCGTTGAGAGCAGAGCACATAGAAGGGTAGAACATACGACGCGCGGGGGGGATGTTATCGATTTCGACTTTATAGGAACATGACGGCGACGGCGACGGTGAAAACCCGCCCAGAGTGTCCACATAATTGCTATCCAAATAAGAAAAGCACTTCTGGAATAAACTTTTTTTGGTTATGCGAATATTGTATTGAAAAACTGAATTACCGTCAGGGCACAGGTTTGATGCCCGTCCACGACGACCGCATTTTGATGGAGGTAAATTGCAAGAACATCTGTGTACCTACATTGAGGTGCACGTTAAACAACAGCCAGGTGGCCGAAATTATCCGGAGCCCTACACAACGACATGTTTCATATTCATATCGTGGTTTTGGTACGTAACACTTCAGAAATTAGCTAATTGGTTGCTATAAATGTCGTTATATTTTCAAAGGATTACGTCTTATGTTATGTGCATTAAGTACGTTCTGTGTAACTGCCTGTGTTCTGCATTTATTTTGCATTATAACACATTCAATATATGTATCTTTACATATGCACACGTTTACCTGTTTCTCTTAACCGAACTCAATGTAGGTACACAGATGTTCTTGCAATTTACGTCCATCAAAATACGGTCGTCGTGGGCGGGCATCGAACCTGCGCCCTGACGGCAATTTAGCTTTTAAATACAATATTCGCATAACCGAAAAAAAATTAATCCAGAAGTGCTTTTTTATTGGGATAGCAATTATATGGACACTCTGGGCGGGTTTTCACCGTCGCCGTCGCCGTCATGTTCCTACAAAGTAGACATCGATAACATGAGTTTCATGTACTATTGGTTTGTATTTTATTACACATAATGCGTCATGCTGTGGCGCGATATGTTGTGACACATTTTTGTTTTTATGTTGTTTTTTCTTTGTTTGCTAAGAGAAAAGGAGTAGTCGGTGCCGCCCTAAAGGCGCCAACTTTTCCTATTCGCCATTTAAATAATAACAAAAACGAGCGGCCGTCTTCTTGCATGCCTAATGTTTGAAGTATCGTGATCGTGAGCTTTGGTGCACGTGTCTTATCGTCTAGCCTGATTGTGGACACGCATAGTGATGACTGTATGCCCGGCTTGGCGCATACATGTCCCACATGCGGTATCTTGGAAATAATCTGTAGTGGTAGCTAACCGTATATGGACAGGAAGTAAAGTAGGAGACTCCCATTTTCCCCACACTTTCATTCCAACACCTGACTTTCGAGACTCAGCGCATTGGCTGAGAATGTTTGATTCCCGATAGTTCTCAGATGATGCGCACTATTCGACTGCACTGCAGCGGGATCGAATCCCGGCCGCGGCTGCCGCACTTCGATGGAGGCGAAATGCTAGAGGCCCATGTGCTTAGATTAGGGTGCATGTTAAAGAAGTCCAGGTTGTCGAAATTTTCAGAGCCCTCCACTATGGTGTCCCTCATAATCATATCGTGGTTTGGGGACGTAAAATCCCAATAATTATTATAGGCTGCACTGCTGTGTCTTTGCATGCAGAAAACCGCGTTCTGACGTGACAATTATGTGTTGGAGTGATTTGATTGGCTTCAGTTGTGCTACGTAGTACTCCCTCCTGCAATTGCTTTTCCCTTAGTCGTTCGATCCCCGCTGCCGACGCATTTCTATACGCCAGCGTTATGACAGAAAGGGTTAATAGGTTTATTTATTTATTTATTTATTTATTTATTTATTTATTTATTTATTTATACTGTTAGTCAAAGGCACATGCACGGTGGAGTAATGAAATACACTGCACACAACGTTGAAGACATATCTGTGTACGCCTAACATCGTGCTTAGTAAGCGAATTCTTATTGCAGTTCACGCGGCCAATAACACTACGAACGTTAACTGGTATATTTTTTTCCTACTCTGTTATTAATGCCAATGATTTCTGACGAAAATGTGACTTTGGCCCATATGGGCAGCTCCAACATAGCCCTCATACTCGTGCTACATAATTATATCGTCTATCCCATTCTAGTCCCTTATTTCCTCCTCCTACCATATGCGACCGTAATACTAGGCTTTCGTGGTATTTACGCATGAAGATTGCACAATAAATTATGAGCGCGGCATTTGTGCTAAACAGAAGATTATGTGTTACCGAAAAATTACCACCTGTATCGACATCTAGTTATCGGCGGGAGCATATATATATATATATATATATATATATATATATATATATATATATATATATATATATATATATATATATATATCACTAGCTACTCTGACCATCTCCGTAAAGCACTAACCGAACAACAATATCCTTCACGAATAATTGACGGCGCTCTCAAGTGGGCCGTTGTCTCTACCGTAAAGATCTCATCAGTAATGCCAAGCGATTGGCGCCAACCTCACAAACTAACCTTATCCTAACGCATTCTGTGTCTATTCCTAACGTGTCGCACATTCTCAGAAAGCATTACAACTTACTGACACACAGCGATCGGCTTAAGAACATTTTCACGGAATCATCAAGAGTGGTTTATCAGGGAACCTGCGCGACATTGTGACTTCTTCCAAGACTGAAGCCATTGCTCCTTGTCATCCCTGTAACAAACTACGAAGCAAAATTTCTGCGCACATGACCACTGCGACGACTGCTAAAAGCCGGACATCTAATTTTTCAGTCAAGATTAACGGAGACTTCAGCTGCGATAGCACTAACATCATCTACTTACTTGAATGTTCAGTGTGTCACATGCAATACAACGGCCAGACCGAAACATCATTTCGTATTCATTTTAACAATCACAGAGCGCACGTTAACAGTTTGCTAAATCTTCCATTGTCTAAACATGTTCAGCTGCCAGGTCATTTGTTTCACAAGATCATGGTGACGCTATTACAATCAGGCTTGAAATCGCACCATGATTGCGAAGGTCGAGAATCTTTTTATTGCGACAGCAATTACATGGACAGTCTCGATGGGTAGTTGCCATCGCCGTCATGTCCCTCCCGTATGAAGTCCAAATTGATAAGATCCCCCAGCGCATCGTATGCTCTACCGCGGGTAAAGGTGCGCGAGCAGGGACGACGAACGCGGCCGAAGCAGAGATCAAACGAGCCGGCCCATTTCCGTCGCTCGTAGGGTGCATGCGATAACATCACCCCGCTCGGGAGGCCTGCCGTCAAAGCAAACAGGAAACGCCCCGCCCGTCTTTAACGACCATAAAAAGACGCATAAACCCTCCGTCGTTCGGAGGGGAGAGAGGGGGGGGGGGTGTCGCGCGAGCAGCATCTTTGAACTTTCAATCCGCGCGTGGTCGCGATCGCTGGCGCGCGCGCTGTCTCGACAGCTATCGCAGCGGGCGGCTCGTATACCCTTCTGCGTGCTACGCTCTCAATACGAAGTGACTATGCGGTAAGCATCTCTCCGTGGAGCGGCCGTATTCTCTTAAACCAGCGTTTTGTAGTTACGCGAGATCGGATACAAAACAGTTAGCTGCCAGCCTCACTTCGTATAACACTACAATTTGTTGCTATGGCATTCATTGCTCCGCCCTTGCGGCGAAACTGTGACTTTTTTAATCCCTAAATTCGACACTGTATCGTCCGGCATTAACGAGAGGATAGGCAAAGTGTCGTGTCTTTCTGTGATGCCTTGATGTTAGCATTTTTTGCTATGTCTTTAACGAAACGTGCCTAACGTTTTCATTATGTAACAATCGCTATCATTTTGTTCCTTCATGGGCAATCATCGTCACTACTGTGGTCAACGGCTCACCAAATGCCTTTTCATGCCTGTGATCCAGCCTGCTGTGTTACCTGTGCATTCGTTTTATTGCGATAGCAATTATATGGACAGCCTCGGCTGGATTTTGCCGTCGCCGTCGCCGTCATGCACCGTATATGTATAAGTATGTATATATATATAAAAGCCCCAAAGAAAAATAATTCAGAAAAATGCTTCCGAAGCGCGGAATCGAACCAGGGACCTCTTGTTCCGCAGCGAGTGGCGCTATCCACTACGTCACGAAACGCAGGTCCTCCACGTAGCTAACGGCGAGCGTTATATACATACCCTTTACCGCTGGACGGACTCACAGACGGCAGGCGATAATAAGCTTTCTTCATTACCAGCGAGATGGCGCTAGCAGCGCGACGGGCGCATTTAAAAGTCGTCGTCGAGCTCGCTCGCTTCTTATATTTGCGCAGCGAGAACATTGCCCTTCCGTTGTCTGCTCGCGCGGTTTTCTCGCGGTGAGGGGAAGAGGAATGTTTCACGCTTTCACCGTGATGTCCGCGCTCATGTTACCGAGCGTACGAAAGTCACTCGAGCTGAAGGGACGCCGCTAAACGAACAAACAGAAGATGAGCGCGAACTATCAAGTGTCACAGCTCGACAGTTGAAGCACGCTAGTTTCCTTCGCTGCTTCGGCCGCCTTTGCAACAGGAACGCTGTTCAAACTGAGAGTATCCATTGGCGAGCCTCACTTCGTATAGCATTAATTTCTTGCTATCGCATTCATTGCTTCGCCCTTGCGGCGAAACTGTGACTTTTTTCTGTAGCTTTTTTGTTGTCGTTCTTGTTTTTGTTTTGTGAATTTTGAACATTCTTGTGTTGAAGCCACATGTTTATGCCCATAAAAGCGGCGGCACGCTTGTATCTCTGTTTATTCTGACGAAGGCCGTGCCACGACCGAAACGTTAACCAGTAAAACTATCCAACTTTCGTAAGTGAGCACATTATATATATATATATATATATATATATATATATATATCTGTGTGTGCGTGATTCAGCAGGAGGCTCTGTAGGTCCGGCGTACATATAGTCAAGAAATGAAGGAGCACACTTGCGAATATAACGCAAGAACTCCCTATGCAAACTGCAACTGTGTATTATATATATATATATATATATATATATATATATATAGTTTCAGTTTGCATAGCGAGTTCGTGGGTTATTCGCCTTGCAGTCGACTCAGCCTCCCATTTACATTTATCATTTACGATCTCGAATAGGTGCCTTCTCGCGCACCTGTCGTTTCCACAATTCTCAACTCCTCCCTTTGAGTGCTCATTGCAATGGCAATGGCGGGTGCGGTGCAAAAGGCTTTAGAGCGTCTTCGCTCAGCCATCAAGCCAAGCAAATGATTTTCTTGCGATGCACCACAGCACGTGGCTGCCTTTGGAACCTCACAAAAGGCGAGCCGTTTTCAATGCGATGTCAAAGGCGTGCGTGCTTGGCTGCCAGGTTCATCGCCTTCGTTTTTTCTTTTCGATCCGAAAGAGAGGAATATTTCTTGCGCGTGATTTTTTGAAACATTTATTTCCAAGTCCCGCGCTCCCCCTGCACCCACTGAGAATGTGCATTGTCCTCTCTCCTGGGAGTGTCGCTCTTGTTGCCTTGCGTAGTTCCGCTCCTTCGTTCCCCAGACTGCCATCACGTATTAAGAGCGGCAGTCGCACACGTGCATAAGTGGCATCTAGAACAAAGAGGCCATGACGTGTTTTCTGCTCATCAATCACGTTCGGCGCATGCAGGCCGCTAAAGCATGGTCTTCGAGATCTGTTGTTAATAGAAACAACCATCGCTATAGCGTATATTGGGGCATGACCTATAACGTTTGCGATAATTAAACGGGATAGAAAGCAATACAAAAACAAGTCATGCTTTGGGCGCTAGTTCAGAAGCAATTGGTCATTTCTGTTGCATCTATATGTCAGTTTGCATGCTAATGCGATGAAAAGCGATTGGTTAGTGAGAAAGCCGTCTCTGTTGAAGAACTATTTCACTATCACCAATTACAAGCATTCGCTAGTGTAATGTGAACATGGCTGGCTCCCGAAGGGACGTGTGAATAAAGTGCGCTAGTGGTGGTATGCACCTTAAAAAATCACCGGCAGTTCGCGTGCGTTCAAAAAAGGCGTTCACAAAAACTTGAACCACCAATGCACCAAATTAAGGAAAACTCGAGAGTATGTAGACTGTATGCATTAACCGAAAACCTTTTCTTTTTGCTAGGGAGCGGGAAAACATTCCATTTCCAAAGAGTGGTAAGCTAGGCTAGTCGGTATGGACGCATAGCAATGAAAAGGACGAAGCAAATGCGAGAGACAATAGGAAGAAGAACACGAGGCGAGCGCTCGTCCCGTGTTGTTGTTCCTTTAGGCACGCGCTTTTACTACGCGCTGTTCATTGCTCTGCATTACAATTCCATTTAGCGCCAAAATGTCTTTTTTTTTTTTCGATTTTCAGTTGTCCCTCGACTACGGACGAGCACGGAAGGGAAATTTTTCAAAAGGTCATCACAGGCTTACACGGTAAGCTCTGTAATTTTTAATGGATTGTTTGTCACGCAGCTGCTAACTGTATTCCGAACCAGAAAGTTCAGTGTCGTAGAGCCACCTGCGTTTAAAATATTTACGGCCGCATAATTCAACCTGCTGCAAAAGCAACTCAGAAGACTTTTGATGACATAATCATCACCATCATTTATTGTACCTCAAGAACGTTGGGTTGGGCATTACATAAAAGGGGGTAGTGAAATATCATATATACCTGGTCACATTTACAATGAATTATCACAGGCATGTTAGCTTTGTACACAGCTATGGAACCGAGAGAAAAAAAAAGAAAGAAAAAGACACATGCCATGCGTTTCCGCATGTGCTTACAAAATATTTACATATTTCACAAGCACAAGAACACAAGAAAAAGAAAAAAAAGAGAAAGAAAATCATCACGCTTACAAAATGTTTGATGCACTGGTTTAGAAACAAAATCTACAACAAGGAGTGGTTACGTTACACATTGTTATGGAAGCGAGGACAATGAAATGATATCACTTTAGAAGCAGAATATTCAGGAAAGAATGTAAAGGTGCAGGGCAAGGTATTTAATATAAATCAGGAAAAGGAGCAGTTGCAAAGTCAGATTCTAGTTTAATAATTTGAGGTCTAACGTCCCAAAACCACGATAGGTTTATGAGAGACGCCGTAGTGGAGGGCTCCGGAAATTTGCCCACCTGGGGTTCTTTGACGTGCACCTAGATCTAAGCAAACCAGCCTTAAGCATTTTCGCCTCCATCGAAAATGCGGCCGCCGCAGCCGAGATTCGATCCCGCGACCTGCGGATCAGCAGTCGAGCACCATAACCACTGGAGCAGCGCGGGAGGTAAGATTCCAGTTTCATATTTGAGTCAGTGAGGTAAAGATGTCTGCTGTTGATCAGTTTAATTTTGCGAAGTGGGCTGATGCTGACTGCCTGAATTTCGAACTGTCACGTTCACGGACGATTGATTCGGGAAGCGAGTTCCATTCTTCTATGGCCAAGGGTAAAAAAAGACTCGTTGAATGCGTTTGTAGAGCCAGTTACACGCTGCAGACTCACGGAATTGAAAAGCTGACGGGATGTTCGCACAGGTGGCATTAAAATGGAGGTTCAAAGGTCAGGGCGATTGTGATACAGGTTATGAAACAGGGACAGCCGCAGTGTCTTCCTTCGTGGAGCTAAGGAGTCGAGACCGATGGATGATTTGATGGCACGAACGCTCACCCAACTACTATATTCAGAACTGATGAACGAAGCCGCCCGATCCTGGATGCTTTCTAGTAATTCAACTAAGTAGTTTTGATGTGGGCTGCATATCGTGCAGGCATATTCGAGTTTAGGTCTGACATGTATACCCCAGAGGGGAGTTTTTGGATGTAACTTGGGGATAAAGAGGGAGAACGTTTAATGAAGCGAAGTGTGTTTGATGTGTCTGCTACTAAATTCGCGATGTGCTCGGAATGAGCTTGTCAGTGATAAGGACGCCTAGATAGCGGAACGAATCGACGCATGAAAGAGTCGTGTTAAAAGTGTATGAATAATTTAGGGCGGAATGCTTTCGCGACACTTGCATACTCTTGCATTTGGATACATTTAGTTTCATTAGCCGCCCCGCCACGGTGGTCTAGTGGTTATGGCGCTCGACCGCTGACCCGAAGGTCGCGGGATCGAATCCCGGCCGCGGCGGCTGCATTTTCGATGGGGGCGAAAGTGCTTGAGGCCCGTGTACTTAGATTTAGGTGCACGTTAAAGAACCCCAGGTGGTCTAAATTTCGGGAGTCCCCCACTACGGCGTCTCTCATAATCATATCGTGGTTTTGGGACGTTAAACCCCAGATAAAAAAAAATAGTTTCATTAGCCAAAGGGTGCACCAAGTTTCTATTACATCAAGCTCTCTGCAGAAGTGTCTGATCGGTGGTGGAAGTTATGCGACGATGAAGAACGCAAACGTCCTCAAATAGGCGAATTGTGGACGAAATGCCACTAGGAAGGTCAGTCCAGGACAGTATTAAGGGATCTTAGGATAGGGAGGAAAGTCTAGCCATCAGACGTTGATGTGGGACCCGATCAAAGGCTTTAGAAAAATCTGAGTAGATAATATCAGCCTGGAATAAAGAATCTAAGCTTAAAGGACCCCTGACAGCGAAATTTTTGTTGGTGACTTTTTGGCTGTAATTTGTAGCTTTGTGTCTGGTAATCTCTAAATTAAATCGTAAATGCTCTAGCGTATCGTACAACTAATTCTAGCGTAGTTAATTGTGACCATTTTAGCATCACTTCAAAACGCCCGCCTAAAAACCACAAGAAACTGGCGCCCCATGCGGGGGAGCGTCAAAGACCAGTGCACTCAAGCTGTGGTGACGTTGACAGCGCGGTTTTCAAATCGGGGCCCCGAGCGCGGTAGAGATTGAAAGTATGTGGGTGCCTCGGTATGGGTTAAACCTGTTAAGCGCGTATCCCTTCACGAAAACTACCTCGAGAGCAGCCCGACAACAGAGCCAGAGGGGTGCGGAACAATAGGCCTCGCCGGGTGCCAGTCGTCGTATTGTGCACGTGCGCCCCGCAAACCTTCTGTGACGTCCACAATACTTGCTTTACACTTGGAACGTCACACGGGGCCTCTATCTACGTCATACCAGGATGTCGCAAGGTGCAGCCAACTCAAGTGAGCACTCACGCTTACTTTAAAACCAAATTAAGATATCTTAAAGGCAACGTTCGTCACTAATAATCGGTCAGATGTGCCCCCGTATACAGGAAAGTCAAACAACACAAAGATCTCGAGGTTTCAATTTTGGTGTCAGGGGTCCTTTAAGTTAAGGTGGGTGATGAACTCGTCAAGCTGGGTATCGCAAAATTCTGAGCGGAATCTATGTTGCTTAGAAGAAAAGAATGAATTTTTTTTTCCAGATTAGAAGCGACTTGTGAGTAGATGATATGTTGAAGCATTTTATAAGGAATACCCGTTAATGAGATTGGTTAGTAGTTCGATGAATCAGAAAGATCCACTGCTTTGAAAACCGGAACCACCTTGCTTCATTTCCAATCATCTGGAATTGAAGAAGTGGATATTGATTGACGAAAAATTATTTGCAATATCTGGCATGAAATGTCCCTATTGCCTTTTAGATCTTTGTAGTTATGTCGTCAGGTCCGGGAGCACCGGATCGCTTCAAGTTGTAGAAAAGTTTAGCTATGCCTTCAGGTGATATGAAAATTGGAGGCATCTGGCTGAAATTATGGCTGGGAGTGTGGGGTAGATTACGTACCGGTTAGCGAGTAACAACAGAAGTAAAGAAGTCCTTCATAATATCAGCACAATGATCAGGAGCGATGTTCTTGCCATCTTGGTCACGCAAACTAATCTTTTGTGACGAGTTGTGGCTCGGTAACAGGATGTTCCAGATTTTTTTCGCGTTAGCATGTTCTTATTCTGCAAGCAGAAGCCACGCCACATGTTGCCTGCTGAAGTTTGCTTGTGTTGGGCAACTTATTTACAGGATAAAATCATGATGTTTTGGATGCACAGTCATCGTGGAAAGGGGCTTTGAAATTTGGTGAAACGGTGCATCATAAATTTATGTTGTATTAAAGCATGCAGCGTTCTTTTGCAGCACATGTTATCCGTTTTTTCTTCTTTCGCTATCCGACAAATCTAGTATCTGGTATAGCAGAGAAGCTTCCAAAAGAGGTAAAAAAGTGTCATGTAATGGGAGCCCTGAACGTTTTGGGGCCCGAATGAAATAGCGTCGGAGCCACTGCGCATGCGCGAGGCGCTAACTGCGTTCGGGTATTGCGGCTGTCCCGCCATTTCTCGAATTTATGTGAGAGCCACAAAACCTGCCCCAATTAGCAAAGAAGGCGGCACCCGTCCAACCGACGACCAATGCCAAGAACCTGATTTCTGAGTAACGGGTGACGTCATAAATAAATAAGTAAATAAATAAATAAATAAATAAATAAATAAATAAATAAATAAATAAATAAACAAAGGCTAGTGTATGCTACCAATTTCTGTCAGCGAACGCAAACAACCGAGACTGAGAGAAAAAAGCCACTGTTTTTAAAGGAGCACAGACATAAATGTTTCAAGGCGAGATAAATTGTGAGGTATGTTTGTGTGGATATATCGCGTACAAAATATGAACGTTAAATATAGCGTAGAACGCATAAAAAACAAACTTTTAAAATATAAAACTTTTAAACAAAGCTGAGC